>NC_142064.1:206220661-206373661 GCF_059756535.1 Pantherophis guttatus | reverse complement strand
TTTTCCACCGTTGGGTGATTAATCTATTGTTGGGTGATTAATTCTAAACTATACAAGATTTAAACTTTCTGATCCTGCAGTCTTTCTATAGTTTCTTTAACTATATCCTACAGTTCTTCTATGTCCATTTCCCCAAGATCTATTCTATAAAAAATTACCTTCTTATACTTCACTAATTCTTCCAGACTTTCATTATATTCAAATTAGCTATGCTTCTAGATTTATTATAGATATCCCTTCCATGCGTATGTATGAGCAGCCTAATGATTAAAAGTTTTTAATGACTGATCTAATAAACTCATCAGACCACCACCATTCTTTTTCATTCTTGGATCTACAAATGGCTCAAACACTTGTTCTCTACTTTCTTGTCTCATTCTCATCCATCAATTCATTTTATCCAGAATAATTTTCTTTTTCCTGGAATTCACTTCTCTTAAGAATGCTGTGTAAATTTTCCCAAAGCTCATACTATAATCAACTTATAGATTCTTACATTCATATAGGCCCATAATAACCTAGATGTTACCAAGCCATATTTTGACACAGTTTTCCCCCCCACTTTCATTCATAATCTTCTCTTCTCTGTATGTACACCTCAACTTCACTCCACAAGATCAGACCAGATATTTATCTCTAACACCCATTATGGCTTTGTTCAACCAAAACTTTCACATAATGCTTTTTTAGTCACAAAGAGAAAATGTAGATTAGAATAATAGCCATAACTACCATGTTTCCCTGAAAATAGGACATGTCCCGAAAATAAGGCCAAGGGGTGGGCGTGGCCAGCACTTTTGGGAGAGAAGGTAAAGGGGAAGCGATCGCTTGCAAACTCCCACCGAGCTTCCGCCTCTCCACCAGGCTACTCCCAGAAGCCCCAGACGCCCAAAACTGGCGCCTGCCCGGCTCCCTTTTCCACAGCACCCGGCTCTTTATCGAGGGCGGTGGCAGGTGGGGTGGGAGAGAAGCGAGGCATGCTGTCTCTTCTTCCCCTGTCCCTGGGCATGGCAGGGCTTCCTGCCCCTGCCCAAATTGAATGCAATTTGGGGGTGACAGATGGGGAAGGGTGGGGCCGGGGAGACATGCAGCCTGCCTTACAGCTCTGTCACGTGTCTCGCCATTCAAGAAGTTTGATTGAACTCGCGAGAAGTTTGGTTTTACCCTACGTGTTTATCTGCAGACAACAGCGAGACACAGAGCTACAAGGCAGGTAAGACACATCTCACATCTCCCCAGCCCTACCCCTCCCCACCTGCCACCCCCAAATTGCATCCAATTTGGGCAGGGGCAGGAAGCCCTGCCATGCCCGGCAAGAGGGAGAGAAGAGACAGCAAGAGGAGCCCCGTCACACTCCACGCCTCTCGCTTTCCCCCCACCCTACCTGCCATCCCCCCTTGACAAGGAGACGGCGGAGAAGGGCAGCAGCCAGGCTGCTGTTACGATACCATTGGGGTGCATGAAGCTGTCTTACCTGCTTTGTAGCTGCGTTGCATGTCTCGCTGTTGTCTGCAGGCAACACGTTGTAGGGTAAAAAAAAAACTTGCGAGTTCAAACTTCTTGAACTCGCGAAAAGTTTGGTTTTACCCTACAACGTACCTCTCACATTTCCCTAGCTCCTGGCAAGGGGGGGAGAAGAGACAGCAAGAGGAGCGAACCCCATCTCGCTCCACGCCTCTTGCTTCTCCCCCGCCTCACATGCCATCCCTCTCGATAAAGAGCTGGGTGCTGTGGAAAAGGGACCCAGGCGGGCACAGGTTTTGGGCATCTGGAACTGGCGGGGGTTGCCCAGCGGAGAGTGGGAGCGGGGCGGGAGTTTGCAGGCAAGGGGGATGGATGGATGGAAGGCAGGCAAGTGCCAAGAACGCCAGGGAGATTTCCATCTTTGGTTGCCCCAGCAAACAGCTGACGAGTGGCTGTGTTACATTGCTACAGCAGCGCAACACAGCAGCAGCCATGAAGTGGCCAAGCTCACCGCTTCCTGCATCGCCAAAATAATAAGACACCCCCCCTCCCCGATAATAAGGCCAAACCCTTATTTTGGGGTTCAAAAAATATAAGATAGGGTCTTATTTTCGGGAAAACATGGTATATTTGTGCTCCACGCAGCATTCCCTGTTAACAACAAGGACAGTATTATTTCTGGCACATTTTGGTCAGTATTTCCTTTATTTCTTAAATTTATTTATTTTCTAAATCAATATGCCATCCATCACACTGTTTCAACAACTCTGGGTACCTTACAGCATTATTATTTATTTATTTATTTATTTATTTATTTATTTATTTATTTATTTATTTATTTATTTTATTTCTATACCGCCTTTCTCCCGTAGGACTCAAGGCGGTGTACAGTCAAGAAAAATATACACACACAAACATCATAAAATTGTTAATTAAAATTATTACTTAGTTTGGTCAATTAAATAAAACCCAGAATTAGATCACATTTAAAAAATCATTCACATGTTCATATGTTTAGCCCCGCCTGTTGGAACATCAGGGTCTTGAGGGCACGGCGGAAAGCACAGAGATCAGGGATATTCCGTATCTCCGGGGGCAGTTCATTCCAAAGGGTTGGAGCCCTCACAGAGAAGGCCCTCCCCCTGGGAGTCGCCAGTCGACATAATTTGACTGACGGTACCCTGAGTAGTCCCTCCCTGTGAGAATGAACTGGTCGGTGAGAGGCTATTGGTGGCAAAAGACGGTCTCGTAGGTACCCAGGTCCTAAGCCATGGAGCGCTTTAAAGGTGATAAATAACACCTTGAATTGCACCCGGAAGACCACCGGGAGCCAGTGCAGCTCGCGTAGGAGACGTGTAACATGGGCATAACGAGCTGCACCCATAATCACCCGTGCGGCTACGTTCTGGACCAGTTGGAGCCTCCGGGTGCTTTTCAAGGGGAGCCCCATGTAGAGAGCATTACAGTAGTCCATACGGGAGGTAACTAGGGCATGAGTGACCATGCGCAAGGCGTCCCGATCCAGAAAGGGACTCAACTGGCGGATCAGGCGAACCTGATAAAAGGCACCCCTGGCCACGGCCGTCAAATGATCTTCTAAAGATAGCCGTGAATCCAGGAGGACACCCAAGTTGCGGGCCCTCTCTGTGGGGAGCAAGATCTCATCCCCTATTGTCAGTGATGGTACCAGCTGACTATACCGGGACGCCGGAAGCCACAGCCACTCGGTCTTGGATTTTATTTTATATAATAAAAATTTTATATAATACATTTATATAATAAAAATATAATATAAAAACAATTACAAATTAAGAAAGATTAAATAAAGACTAAAAAAACCAAGATGACAAGTGACATGGGTGTGCGATTTTCTGTCTATCCCATCAGCCACCCCCAGCATACAACACCCCTAAATAGACTCCAGGCCAGCCAGCCAGCAGAGACAGGTTTTTAAAGCTCTTCTGGAAGACCAGGAGTGTGAATGAGGACCTCACCT
Organism: Pantherophis guttatus; assembly: GCF_059756535.1. NCBI lineage: Eukaryota > Metazoa > Chordata > Lepidosauria > Squamata > Colubridae > Pantherophis > Pantherophis guttatus. Next base: position 206,370,201 of record NC_142064.1, on the reverse strand, counting down.
CTGATGGCAGAATGTTCCTAAGGGAGAGAACTAAAAGCAGAAAAGACTCTTCACCTAGACCCTGCTGCATTTTGTTCCTGTTTTAGCTTCCAAATACTGTTCAAGGGTAGCTTCATGTAGAGTGTGCTACAGTAATCCAACTGAGAGATGACCAAGGTATGAGTGACTGTATCCAGGGCCACACAAGTCAGCAAAGAACACAACTGGCACAAAACGCACAAGCCACAACTGCCACCTGCTCTTCAAGCAAGTGTAATGAGTCTAGGAGAATTCCCAGATTGCACATGTGACATGTCTGTGGTAGTGCAACCCCATTCAGTATTAAAGATGATCAAGACCCAGATCCAGAGGCCCCCTGAACCTACAATCACTCCACAGTTTCCAGGTATTGCAAGAGGGCAGCTGCAGCATCACTTGGATCACTAGGAATGGAGATGTAAAGTTTAGTACCATTGGCATATTGGTGATACCTCATCCCATGGTGTTGGATGATCTCACCCATAGATTAACACAGTAGACGTTAAAAAGGAGCAGAGAGAGTACTGAGATATGCAGCATCCCCAAAAGCAGTGACCATTATTGAACAAATGCAACCAAGAATCAACTTTATCCCAAGCATATCTCTGTTTTTTTATGCAAGCTAGATTTCTATTTTACTTCTAATCTTAGAAAATATAATCAACTCTGCATTTATTCTTTAAATTCTTGCAATTTATTCCAATTTATATATAGACAGATTTTTATATAGACAGTACACAAGTCTTTTCAAGTAATGCACTACATGCAATGGGTTTAGAAGTCAAGCATTTAGTGCATGAAAGCACATTAAATCTACAACTGTTCACATATGAAGACTGAAGCACTCAGTATTTAGTAAAGCAAATTTACAGGTATCTGTAGTTATGTACAAACATGTAAGCGCTCCTGATCAAATTGTATGTTTCAATTAATCCCTAAAACTTTCCGCAAATTTAAATGCATACCATTTATGTATGCTTATAGAATCAAAGTAAGAAAAAAATGAATATGGCAGATGCAGGAATTTGGCCACTCTTCCAGATAGCAATTTGTAACACCTACTTTAATAGAAAATAACCGTTTCTAAAATTTCCTGTGGTATGCTAAAAGCCCTCGTATTCTTGTATGCTAAGAGCCCTTGTATACTTGGATTACCAATTTTTCTTAGAAATATTCTTGGATCTCCTTGATAAAAATAAAATCAGTTTTGGCTTATGAATTATGATTACTAATTGCTTAGTAATCAATTACTACAATTACATTTTTTTGCTCACCAAAACATCTTGCCTGCCAATGAGTCTTGGGCACTAATTAATTATGTCCACTTATTTTGGCTGTCTAACATTTTCTCCCACCAAATGGGTTACTTATTGATCTATGGTTGGCAGTTACCTCTGCAAATGTATGTAACCACAGCATAATTACTGCATCAATTAATTACTTTCATAGTGGCAAAAACCTTCCAGACAAAAGAGTTTAACATCAGGGTTGTACAAAAAAAGGAACAAGAGCCCCAAATATTTCACCAAGTAATATTAGAATTGTCCCAGTACACATTGAATAAAATGCTGGAAAACACAGGCACTTTTTTGATGTTCTTAATATAATCCCTATTCTGTTCAAAGGTAACCTTTTCACTTTTTCTTTTAAACTCTATATTGAGTTCTAAACAAATTGTTATGTTTTAAGAATATAGAGAAAAACTGCATGGAATTAAAGACTAAGGTAGAAAGTAATTATGACCAAAGTTAATGCCAAAATGCATTTTTTCTATCTAAAATATTTGCTACTTTTGTCTCATAACATTAAGAAATTCCTGAGAAACTGCTGACAAGAATTTCACTTTGAATAGAGCAAGAATGAAAACTTAGTATTCCTAGTTGAGCCAGAAGAAAAGAGTTTGAATATATTACCCCTTCTGTGCTATAATCATGGTATGTGTAGTAAACCCAGCTTTATTAAAAAATACGAATAGCAAAAGCACTCAGACCTATATACCGCTTCGTAGCGCTTTACAGACTTCTCTAAGCAGTTTACATAGTCAGCATATTGGTCCCAAAAATCTGGGTCCTCATTTTACCAACCTCAGAAGGATGGAAGGCTGAGTCAATCCTGAGCTGGAAGGAAAAAAACTTGGGTCAACCTTAAATCAACCTTGATTATGGGTTATGAATGTAATCTTGTTTCAAACAATTCAAAATGAAGATTAATCAGTTTAGAGATCAAAAAGAACAAGGAAACAAAACAAAATTTCCCAATAGTCTTTCTTGTGCTCTAGTATTTTTAAGAATTACAAGACAAGTTCTCTGCTATTTAGGCCTGTGTTAGGGTGTGCCAAATTTTTCAACTTTTTTTTTAACAATAGAATAGAATTCGTTATTGGCCAAGTGTGATTGGACACACAAGGAATTTGTCTTGGTGCATACGGTGTCAGAGTACATGAAAGAAAAGATACATTCGTCAAGAATCATAAGGTACAACACTTAATGATAGCCATAGGGAAACAGTCAATATAAATCTTAATAATACTAGCAACAAGGTTACAATCATACAGTCATAAGTGGGAGGAGATGGGTGATAGGAACTATGAGAAGATTAATAGTAGTGCAGACTTAGTAACTAGTTTGAGAGTTACTTTCAATTTCCAAACATTAGGGGTGACACGCCTTGGGGGTTGTAAAGATATTTTGGTTACCTTTAATATAATTTAGATGTGCTTCATAAGTAACTACATAAATACCATAACTTTTTAACATTTTGTTTGTTTCATTTATTAAAAAGCTATAGTTTACACTCATGGTTGAATGTGGTGAGCACGAAGTGCAATTTGTGCTGCTTCACTGACTTCTTAGATTTTAATATATCACCAATGTAATTGAGACAGCAGGAATCTGGTATTTCTGAACATTTCTTATGGCGCCCTGAACCTCAGGTTTCTATGATCCCATTAAAAAAAACTCTTTTAATTTTAGAATTTATAAAAAAAAAATTAAGTGAAAAACTACCATCCTGCAAAGCACCTGCCTCTATCATCATTTGGTTTAAAAGAATATCTTTAGCTCTGGTCAGCTTCCTTAAAATCTATGGAGTACATTTACACAAATATTATTTTGGGAGTTGAGCAACATATAAATGATAATAAATAAATATGTATAAATACAGGTAGTCCTCAACTTATGACTAGAATTGAGCCTAAATTTATATTGCTAAGTGAGAAATTGTTGAGTTTTGCCGCATTTTACGACTTTTCTTGCCACATTTGTTAAGTCAATCACTGCAGTTGTTAAATTAGTAACACAGTTGTTAAGTGAAACTGGCTTCCCCATTGACTTTGCTCATCAGAAGGTTGCAAAAAGGGATCACATGAGACTGTGACACTGCAACTGTCATAAATGTGAGTCAGTCGTCAAGCATCTGAATGTAAATCACGTGACCATGGGGATGCCGCAATGGTCATAAGAGTGAAAAGTGGTCATAAGTCACTTTTTTCATTAGCATTGTAACTTTGAACAGTCACTAAACGAACTGTTGTAAGTTAAGGACTGCCTGTAATTAAAATGTCAGGTGCTCTTTATGTGAAAATGTGCCCACATACCAAGAAAAAAGGCAAAGGTAGGTAAGGTGGTAGATAGCTTCCTGGGGGATAAAATTTGCCAGTTTGCCATTAAAAAAAAAAGGGGTGTTTTTACAACTGCTGATAGCTGCCATTGCAATTATTTTATAAAACTACCCACAATCCACTGAAAATATCAGTCATTGATTAAGGCCCATGAACACCCAAATCCTTACATATTCAGGAATGCCACTTCAGTTTTTGGTAGTAAATGCTGTCATATTCTGCAAGGATTATGTCTTAGTTTATTCCAGTAAAAATAAATAACTTGTGACACTTTAAGAACTAGAAATTTTATTACTGCATAAGCTTTTGTAGATTGCAATGCACAAAACTTTGCCATAATAAATATTAGTATTTAAGGCTCCACAAATCTTAATATTTTTTATTATATTCTAGAGCTTTATGTGTGTTTAAGTTAAAGAAAGGTAACCTTTTAGATTAATGGATTATTTTCCAATGTTATAGAACAAGCTTTCTGGCTGAGCTCTCTGAGCACAAAATATGTTTTCCAACAGCAAACCAGCACAGGCAACGGAATCCAACCATATTGGCTGTAATATCGATAGAACTCCTGAAAGCTGAAGCCATTTTGGTTTGGTAAAATCAAGGATGAGAAGTGTAAAACTCCTGTAAGACCATAACAGCAATAGCACTTAGACTTATATACCGCTTTACAGTGGTTTACAGCCCTCTCTAAGCGGTTTATAGAGTCAGCATATTGTCCCCAATAATCTGGATCCTCATTTTATCGATCTCAGAAGGATGGAAGGCTGATCAACCTTGAGCCGGTGAGATTTGAACTGCCAAACTGTCTGCAATATTGCATTCTAACCACTGCGCAATCACTGACATAATAATTATGTCCTATAAAGCATTACACCTATTTGGCTGGGGGAGATCAAAAGTCCATAAAATCTTCAACAGCTAAATACAACACTCACAAAAAAGTGAAAGATGTATGGTAATTCAGAATAATTTAGAGTATGGATTACTATTAACTAGTACAGAATGTGGAACATTTAATGTGAATTGAGAAAGTTATTTTCCACCACCATCATTTTATTATTTTAAATAAACCATTAATAACAATTACTGTCACTACCATATTTACTAACAATGAATTACATTAATTGTATTTGAAGGAGAAAATTCCTGACCATATCCAGACCTAAAGCCAATGCATTTCAAAGCTATTTTAAACCATTTATTAGAGTAGGGATTGATTACGGACTTTAATGGAACCAAATTAAAAAGGCCAGAAATTTGAGATTTAATATAATCATAATAGAAAATAACAAATATATGCAGAGATGCTAAAAAGTTTGTATAGATTCTGAAAATGTTAAGCAGATAAATGTTAGGTATGATTTCTAGGAATAGAAACATCTATTTAACCACTAGAGGGAGTTAAGATATTCACAACTTAATTGGTATTTATGTAGCATATATTATTAAATGCATTATAATTATATTTAAAAAAGATTGAACAAGCTTGCCTGAATTTTGACACAATATAGTATTACAACAATTCCAAGAATTATCTTTATAGTAGTATGATTGTTTTGTTTCAAATAAACACACTTTCAATGTATTCAGTATAATGAAGCTAGAATTTTCTGAGAATGGAAACATGGAGCAAAATTTCTACTATACATATCAAATTTTTGGTCAAACTTAGGTAACAAAGAAATATATAGAAATTATTTATACTGAGAAAACATTCATTGTTCCTGTCCATAACAACGTCTCTGTGAGACGGCATTGTTCAGCTCACAAAGATATAAACAGATGTTCCAGCTAATTCCATTCTATCACTCCCACTATAACGCCTTCATTTCCAGATGTACCCATGTTTATTATAAAGCAACTATTCAAAGATTTCCCCTCTTCTATTGCAGAGCATGCCAGTAATTTCACTCGGTACTCACAGCAAAACACTGACTATTGAATGAAGTGCTTCTTTCATAAGGAAATGCTGCAAATCTAAAAACAATTCAATTGTCTATTCCTTGTGAGTGATATAAGCACTTGGACTGTGACTGTTGCCTGTTCCCATTTTATTGACAAAAACTCAAGGCAAGATATCATATTTTGAAAGAGAACACTTCAATATCCATGACCTTTCTACAGCAAAAAGACAAAAGGAAAAAACTATCTCTTAGATAACATTTGCACCAGATGCTTATTGATGCTTTAGGCTTTGTACTTGCTACTATTTCCTACAGTCAGCAGATACTCTAATGTCTGAACTGGGAGCAGATTCAGTGACCTTTATCCAGACCATACATAAATGCATACTATTTCTTAATGACTACCAAAGCTATTTGAGTAGAATGTTGAGACAAGGAATTATTTAGCCTGGGAAATCAGTTTATAATTAAAAAGAGCCATACATTTCAAGCCTGGAAACTACAAGTAAACAGGATCAAATCCCTTACGCTAAAAAACATAGAAGAGATCACGTGAGACACCATTCAGAGTTCCTTAATATGGCAGATATGATCAGATGCCCTTCTCCCAGAAATCCAGATTCAGATGTGTAGAATACCAATCCCATTATTTAGCAGACACTCTCCTGACCTATAACCACTTTACTAGCACAAATATTTCAGATATATGCTTCTTGTATTACTTATTCCTTACTTTTGAGTTCATGCTCAGTTAAAAGTTTATACAGTATGTCAATTTTCATCACAAAAGGCCAGAAGAAAAAACATAAATAGTAATTATTGGGCACATGCCAATGCTCCAGAAGAATGCCCCCTCTTGGCATAGATATTGTATTATTGTATTATTTGGGACAGGCTGAACGGATAACAACCTTGTCTGACTTATTTTAAGGAAACTCCTCAGATTTTATTTACAAGATGAAATCTTTTTAAGAGTAAACCTGTTAAAACATGTTCCCAGTGAATTATGATTGTTATCAGTCTCTGAAAAAAAAAGGTTCTGTTTGAGCTCACTAAGAAGCAACGTTCAGATTTATTGTGAAATGGTTCATTAGTCCAAAAACCATCATTTATGTAGTCATTTGGTGAATGAGCTTATTCAATGGATAGAATCTGGTTTCACTTTGGACAAATCAAAATGATATCTGTGCACTTATTATATGTATGGTAAACAACTTTAAACTATGGGAAGGCTGAAAGACAGAATAAGAAGCAAAAAATAAAGGAAATAAAATATTTACCCTTCCAGTTCATTATAGCACATAGAATCACACAATTAATCTATATCCAACACATACCCAGATTCATCTAGCCTACTTATCCTGTCTTATAGGAACACAGTAATCACACCAAGGGTTGTTTTTAGTACAATACACACAAAAAACTTGAAAAGCCTCTTACACATATTTTTTTAAATACTGTTCTAGTATATAGTCACTACTACCAACCTTAATGGCTTTTTTGTTTATTAGAAACTAATTCCACTATTTGATGCTTCAAGACTTAATCTGGAAGTTTATAATGGTATTTGTTACATTTTGTTTTGCAGAATGACTGAGTTATAATAAAAAGACTAGGAAGAAAGTTTATTTGTTAAATTGTTTCCCTATTCAGCACTTTTGGCTGAAAAGTAATGTAGCCCTTTACTTGCAGGGAAAAAGGAACCATTTTACAATGGTCTTATGAGCCTGGGGCCAAAACAATGCAGAATTGAAAGTACTATTTATCCAGCTACCGGCAGTAAAAAGATCAGAGGGGCAATTTTGCTAAAGCAGATAGATAAGTTGCATTTTTCTTCTTTCTTTCCACTGATGTAATGCAAATTAATAAGGGCATACCCTGACTACAGGATTTGACTCTAAAAGAGATTGCTTCATCTTGAACTCAAGCTCAAGGGTTATACCTCAGGGTTTGCTCAGAGAGAAAGCTTGTATATCTCCATTTGACTAAAATAAGAATTTGTTTTTACAGAGTGAGATATGTAGACTGTGGGAGATAGGCATTTCTCAATGTCAGAGAAACAGATGTAGGAGAAGGAGTTCTTCATATTCTGTAAGAAGGGCATGTGTAACATTGTTTCTTGGAAATGCAACTGCATGATAATGTACGTGCAGGAATTATTGGTCTTCAAATCCTATTCAGACAGAAAAAAGTGCACAATTGAAAAATTGGATATATAGTGTTGATGAAATTGCAAATATTGTAAAGATAACTTTTGGTAAGAAATGTAGACTATTACCATATCACTGGTGTGGGCGATTGTTGATTTTAGGCAGAATTAAGTTCCATTTGCTAGAATGATAATTATTGCCTAAGAAAGTGTTTTGAATGGATTCCAGTAAGTATTTTCAATTAGAGGTAACTCCCAAACATTCCAATGATTTTCTATGGTCTCTTAAACAAAAACACCCAGATGGTAATGGATATTTATACTTTTGTATTGTTCAGTATATACAAGTAAAAGAATCCTTTTAAAAAATCAACATTCACTGTTATTACTAGTTGACTCCAATTCTCTTGTCACTTCACTTCTATCTCACCGTATCTTGCAACTTTATGGATAATGAAACAATTTTACAGAAAATGGAAAACAGCACCTCATGGTTCTGAGATAAATAGAATAGCAATAGCAATAGCACTTATTTATATACCGCTTCACAACCTTCTCTAAGCAGTTTACAGAGTTAGCACATTGCCCCCAACAATCTGGGTCCTCATTTTACCAATCTTGGAAGGATGGAAGGCTGAGTCAACCTTGAGCCTGGTGAGATTTGAACTGCCAAATTGCAGGCAGCCGGCAGTTAGCAGAAGTAGCCTGTAGTTCTCTCAGAAAGTAGATGTGCCAGTCAAAGTTGATTCCCCTTGAACTTTCTCCAATTTAGTTATAGAAGAATAACACATATATAGCATCTGCATTTTGGAAGTGATCAAAATGTCAAATAATTCATAAAGGTTTGCAAGTTTTTCAAGGGATGCTACCTCATAATTAAATAACAAATTATCCTCAAAATATGGGATTTAATACAGGCTAACCAACAAACTAATGTGCAGAAATTACTGAGCTAATTTTTATTTTCTTGCTTGCAAAGGGGAATTAATAAATCCAAGAATTTTTAAAATGTTAAGATATCACAAGATTAAAAAACATTAAGCATATTCAGTTCAAAGCAGCTGATAAAAGCTAATCCAACCAAGGTTCATATGGATGCCAAAAATTAATCAATTAACTAAAGAAAATGGAAAGGTTAGTCCTTGGAACTTAGAAGTAAAGTCTGCTTCAAAAGACAATTTTGTTCCTTTTAGTATTGAAAAGGAATTCAATTTTATGCAATATTTGATGTGTAATAAATGTATTCTTTCACCTTGCCTCTATTATGCTGTACTGTTGTACAAAGCTTTGAACAAGAACTTTATTTTGTTTGAAATTTTGGCATAATGAAGCAAAGCTACAGAACTCATGATACAGAAGATGACTGAGCTTTTTCCTGCCAAGCCTCTTAAGGCTGGGCAGATGCTTTTCAGGGAACACCAAGGGACAAGACTGGGAAGAGTCGTCGCTCCTCACACTAGCTACTTCAAGGAGAATCACTTTGTTTTTAAATTAAATGTTGTATGCTCCCCAGAGTAATTTCTTGTGAAATGGGCAGCCATACAAATATGCTAAATGAGTATCTAAAATCACAAGGTCACATTATTTCACTGAAGGAACCTGACAGGTTCCAGATGGAGCTTGGGCCAATCCCCGAGGTTCTAGCTCACGCCTCGACTGGAGACCTAGTGGCCGCCTGGGACAGGGCGGCCGCTGGAGCTCTGGATCGAGTTGTGCCTTTGCGGCCTCTGACCCGGTGCCGATCTCACCTGGCTCCTTGGTTCACCGAAGAGCTAAGGGAGATGAAGCGCCGGAAAAGACGCCTAGAGAGTAGTTGGAGGGCCAGTCGTGCTGAATCTGACCAGACACTGGTAAGATCTCATATTAAGAATTACCTAGTGGCGATAAAGGCAGCAAAATGTACTCATTTTGCTGCTCTTATTGCGTCATCAGATAATCGCCCGGCTGCCCTGTTTAGGGTGACCCGCTCCCTGCTCCACCAGGAAGCGCGGGAGGACCCCTTGGAGGGAAGAGCCGAGGATTTTGTTCAGTATCTGCATGACAAAATCACTCAGATTTGGGAAGATCTGGATTCCGACTGGGTAGATCCAGCGGGGATGATGGAGGCAGGTCATGAGAATGTTATCTGGGATGAGTTTGATCCTGTGACCCCTGAGGACATGGACAGGATTCTGGGTAGACTGAATGCGACCACGTTTGTTGGACCCGTGCCCCTCCTGGTTAGTGCTGGCTTCCCGGGAGGTGACGCAAGGCTGGCTCCAGGGGATTATAAATGCTTCATTGGGCGAGGGTATCTTTCCCACCACCTTGAAAGAGGCGGTGGTGAGACCTCTCCTCAAGAAGCCTTCCCTGGACCCGGCAGTATTGGCTAACTATCGTCCAGTCTCCAACCTTCGCTTTGTGGCGAAGGTTGTTGAGAGTGTGGTTGCACGACAGCTCCCCCAGTACCTGGATGAAACGACATATCTAGATCCGTTCCAGTCGGCTTCAGGCCTGGGTATAGCACGGAAACGGCATTGGTCGCATTGGTGGATGATTTCTGGAGGGCTCGGGACAGGGGGTGCTCCTCTGTCCTGGTCCTGTTAGATCTCTCAGCGGCTTTTGATACCATCGACCATGGTATTATGCTGCACCGGTTGGAAGAGTTGGGGGTGGGAGGCACTGTATTACGGTGGTTCTCCTCCTTTCTCTCTGACCGGTCGCAGTCTGTGTTGACGGGGGGGCAGAGGTCGACCCCGAGGCCCCTTATATGTGGGGTGCCACAAGGATAGGTCCTCTCGCCCCTTTTGTTCAACATTTATGTAAAGCCACTGGGCGAGATCATCCGTGGTTTCGGGGTGGAGTACCATCAGTACGCTGACGACACCCAACTGTACATCTCCACCCCAGACCACCCCAACAATGCCCTTGAAGTAATGTCCTGGTGCCTGGAGGCTGTACGGATCTAGATGGGGAGAAACAGGCTCAGACTCAACCCATCCAAGACCTGTGGTTTCCGACATCCCGATATAGTCAGCTGGTGCCATCGCTGACTATTGGGGGCGAATCATTGGCCCCCACGGAAAGGGCTCGCAACTTGGGTGTCCTCCTGGACTCACAGCTGTCTTTAGAAGAACACTTGACGGCCGTGACTGCGAGGATTTTTCATCAGGTTCGCCTGATTTGCCAGTTGCGTCCCTTTCTAGATTGGGACTCCTTACGCACGGTCACTCATGCCCTCGTCACCTCCCGTCTGGACTATTGCAATGCTCTCTACGTGGGGCTCCCCTTGAGGAGCACTCAGAGGCTCCAAGTGGTGCAGAGTGCAGCCGCGCGGGTGGTGACGGGAGCGACGTGGCGCTCCCATGTAACACCTCTCCTGCGCGAGCTGCACTGGCTCCCGGTGGTCTTCCGAGTGCGCTTCAAGGTTTTGGTTATCACCTTTAGAGCGCTCCATGGTTTAGGACCTGGTTATTTACGGGACCGCCTGCTACCACCAATAGCCTCCCACCGATCAGTACGCTCCCATAGAGAGAGGCTCCTCCGGGTGCTGTCGGCCAAACAATGTCGACTGGCAGCCTCCAGGGGGAGAGCCTTCCCTGTGGGGGTACCTACTATCTGGAACGAGCTCCCCCCGGAGATACGGAGGATCCCGGATCTGCGTACCTTCCGTCGCGCGCTCAAGACCTTCCTATTTCATCAAGCCGGCCTGACCTAAGTCTTTCCCCTTTTTAAATGGAAATTTTAAATCTGGTTTTAAATTATTGGGGTTTTTAATTTGTTCAGCCAAATTATTTAATTCGTTTTAATCTATTTTAAATTTTGTATTTATATGTTTTATTCTATGGCTGTTCACCGCCCTGAGTCCTTCGGGAGTAGGGCGGTATACAAATTCAATAAAATAAATAAATAAATAAATAAAGTGAATCAGGAAGCCTTCATGGCCTGAATCATTTCATCAAACCAGATCTGTCACTTTGTAAGTATCTATTATGCAGTTTATGGATCCTAAATGTTTGATCTCAGGGCCCTTCCTGTTTTAAAATTCCATGACTGCTGCATAAGGCAAGCTGAATAAAATGTAAGACAGTAAATTTGAATAAGAAATTTTATTCCTTTTGAGAAGTGGGTTACCTAGAAATCAGGATGATATGTGAAGTTGCTTATCTTTTCTTATAAGGTGCTCTCATCTTACACTGAAATTCAGTCAATTCTACAATGAAGCCTCTGAAGTTATTCAAAATTAATACCTCTCCCGCTTGCCTGTAATTTATTCCATACAAAAACTGAGATTCTTAAGAGCATAAATGTAAATAGCTTAAAAAAGGAAAGAGGAAAACCATTTCTTTACATCTTGGAAATCACTTAACAAGTTGCAAGCATATTCTTGCCTGCTAATGGCAATTTTTAATAGTATCTGCAACTAAAAGCCTTAAGCTGTAAGATAACACCCACTGGCTTTTCTATGAACAGCCTGGACATTGCTGGCCAAATAAAAGGGTTCAAATATTTTTATTTGTTGATCAAAATGTAAAGTACAGAAATTCAAAGAAAAATGAAAATAATGGGAAAATAATGGAGGAGAGGGGGAAGAGAGAAAAGTGAAGGGAAAAGGGGAAAAAGAAAAAGCATTGACTTCTGACTCCTTTTGGTGCAGTAGAATAAGGTAAAACCTAAATCTTTTACTTTTATATGATAATATATATTAGCCATTTCGAAAACAAATTATCTAATCAGCAAAACCCAAAATCAAAGTTTCATTTTTAAAACAAGCACAAAGCACAAAGTTGAAAAGAGGTTTCCAAGGAAAACAAAATTGTGTTCTTTTCTTTAATCAAAGTCAATTTAGTCATCTCTGCTAACTCCATCAACTTTTGCAGCCATTTGTCCATTGTGGGGATCGAAGTGTCCTTCCATTGTTGTGCATAAAGTATTTTTGCTGCCACCAACATATATAACATCGAAACTGCTGGCCAAATAAAAGGACAATGAAACAACTTCCACACACAAATTGAAAATGAAGTTCCAGTAACAGTATTTCAGATTGTATTTTGAGATACAAAATGAAAATTGAGCGAGTGAAATCTCTTGCTAAGAGTTTTTGTTGAGGCATAAGACAGTTGACTAGGATGGCAAGAAGCATTTATTCAATACAATAAAATAACCATCACTTCTGAATTTTTAGAAGCATTTATACAATAAAATCACCATCACTTCTGAATTTTCTCAGTGTAGTAATTGTGTAGCCAGTTATGTTTTATATTTTTAATAAACTTTCAAGTTGACAAATTCATATTTTGTGTACAAGCCTCACAATTGTAATGCAAGCAATCACTCTAAAAAGGACTCTTACTTTTTATTGCCAGAATAATGAGTAGCTCTTTGTTGGGGGTGGGGGTGGGGGTGGGGGTAGATACAAGGAAAGAGGAGAAAGGGCAAGAAAGAGATGAAATGTCAGAGTGGGAACTACTTTAGTTATTTATGGACTGGGAAGCCATTTGTATCTCATAAATGATTCCAAGTTTATCTTTCTATAAAGGTGACCTTTCAGTTATGGGTGCAAATTAACTTTTTGTCTGACAGTCCAGAAAGAAAATAAAAGAAACACAGGAAGGTCAGTTATGCCAGTATTTTTTCCCACTAGAAGAAAAGTCAATCATCACCATCACAGCAACTTCTCTCATTGGAGAATTATACTATAAAGTTAGGCCTGAAAAGCTGCCTCACTTTTGCCATGCACAAGTATGTAACTTTAGATCATTTTCCTCAATAACTTAATGTAAAATGTTTTTGACTCATTTGTTTAATTGGGTTCTCCTAATCTAGTTTTAAGACTAGATCCTAATGAGAATAGACCATATTATAGATCATGTTTCTGCAGAAATATTTAAAATTAGAAAGGGTTTGCAAACTTTTAAGTTTCATGTACTGCTGAATGTGGGTCATCTGTAGGTATGTGATGCGGAATCATCAGTATGCTGATGATATCCAGTTGCACATCTCCTCCTTCGACTGACCGAGTGATGATGTCAGGGGGATTTCCCAATGTCTGGAGGCTGTGATGGGGGAGAAAAAGCTTTGGCTCAACCCTGGTAAGATGGAGTTTGAAAGCCCCTAGTTCAGGGGATTTTACCCCTTTAACTCTGATGGGAGTACATTTTCCTTGTCAGAAATTGGTGTGCAATTTAGGGGTCCTCTCAGTCCCTGCTCAATGAGCAAGTGGTAGCCGTGGTGAGGGGGAGGGAAAGGGAGGCACAATTGCACAGGTTTCTCTTGTACAGTAACTGTGCCCATGCCTGAACCAAGAGGCCTTGCTCTAGTGACTCATGCCTTACCCATCCCCTAATTAGATTATTGTAATGTGTTCTGTATGGGACTGCAGATGGTCCAGAATATAGCAGTGCAGGCAGTTTTTAGTATTTCTCATTACATCCATGTAACACTGCTGCTTCATGAGCTACACTGGCTTCTTGTAGGCTTCTGGGTACAGTTCAATAGGTGCTGGTTATTACCTATAAAGCTTCTATGGCCTGGGCCCAGACTATTTGCAGGACCATCTTTCTCTTATTGCTTCTGCCCATCTTACCAGATCTATGCACCAGGTCTCTTCTCTTAAACAATGTCAACATGTTGGATCCCAGAGTTATGTCTTCTCAGTGGCAGCATCTGCCATGAGGCAAAGCATCTCTCCGAAACAGAAGAAGTAATCTTTAGGAAGAGAGGTGCATTCTGACTTGCAAGATTCTGTTATAGCACTAATAGCACTTAGACATATATACTGCTTCACAGTGCTTTACAGCCCTCTCTAAGTGGTTTACAGAGTCAGTATATTGCCCCCAACAACCTGGGTCCTCATTTTACCGACCTCGAAAGGATGGAAGGCTGAGTCAAACTTGAGCCTGGTGAGATTTGAACTGCCAAATTGCAGGCAGCCAGCAGTCAGCAGCAGTAGCCTGCAGTACAGCAATCTAACCACTGTGCCCTCATGGCTCACCACGGTTATTATATCCTTATAGAAATGGAAGTATTAGGAAACTGGAAGCGTCACGGCGATACTGGCTGGGAAATAGCGAAGCTCCGACAAGCTTCGCTGAAACCCAGCCAAACAAACTGCTGTCGGGGGAGGGGGGGTCTTCAGACCAGAACTGTCTTGGAGGGATGGGGGAGTGAGAGAGGCACCTCGGGAGACCAAGAGGAACAGGCAAGTTCCTCGGAAGGTCTGAGGTAGCTATTTGACCTGGCTGGGGGAGGCAGCCATTATGACCGCTACAAGCTGGGGCAACCGGACTAAGATTTGAGCAGGAGCAGAGATTGAACAGAGTATTGTTACCGGATGAGTGATTGGCCAACTCACAGGTAAGAAGAAATTTTTTTTTAAAGCTGGAAAGAAGTCCCAACGAGTAATTAGTAGCTAATTGGCCCTCGGGAATTCAAGTGGAGAAAAAAAAAAGATGAACTTTAAAACTAAACCCCTAAAAAGAACCTTCCACCTGGATTTAAAACTGGACTTGGAAGAAATTAAAAATAAGATAAGAAAAAGAAAACAGAGAAGTATTCTTTTAAACAATAAAAGGATTTAATTTGGAGAAGAGGAAGTAATTATTTTTGTGGATTTACAATGGATACTTTGTTGTCAGGAAATTTGTGAATTGGAGAGAGACATCTACTGGTGAAAAGAAAGCATCACATTAAGTTTATGTAGACCACTGTAAGAAAATACTGGAGGAGTGTTTATTTAAACAGCTGGAGCACAATTTCAAAAGAAGTGGAAAGAACAAAGACTGGAACTGGAATGGTTCAAAAGAATATTTGAATTGGACACTATTTGGAAAGAAAAAAGAAAAAAAGAGACATTATAAGGACTTGAATTTGAACTATATGCAAACGAAAATAATAAGTTTAAAAATCTTTGCCCTTTAAATTGATAACATGGAGAACTGGGAGGATGTGAGTATGAGGAAGAGAAATGTTTCAAAACATATGAGAAATGTTTAAAGGAAATAAAGAAGCGGAGGGTTGGTTAGAATGCAAAAAAAAAAGGAAAGACAAAAAATATGAATGAGAAGCAAAAGAAGCAAGAAGACAATATTGAAAAGGAAATAATTGAAAATAAAGATATAGATGATTAGGCTGGGATTGACAGTGATAGAATAAAAATGGATAAGGGGGATTATCTCTCAAAAAAGAAGAGGAGAGAAGGAAATGGAGAAATATTGAGAGGGAAAATTAAAAGAGTAAAAATGAGAGAAAGGGGGCAGAAAGGGAGATATAAGAAAAAGAAAAAGAAGAAGATAAGAGAATGGGAGAAAGGGAGGAAAATATCAAGAAAGGGAATTGTGGAGAGATTAAAAGAAAATGGTTAAGGGGAGAGCAGAAAGGAAATTAAAATATTAGTATGCTGATTTAAGAGAAGAATATTAGTAGTAGAAATTGTATGTAAAAAGTAATTTAGAAGAAATATATAGATTATTGTAAAAGGGATATAAGGATGAAATGAAATGTGGGTAAGCAGCCAAAAAGAAGAAATATGCGGTTTAATGTAAAATAGATCAGTAGATGCAATGTGAAAGACAGAATGGGTTATATGTTTTGCTATTTAAAGATGTATAGATTGGAGAGAAATAATAGTGGATGGTAAAGAAGTATGTCTTAAACATGGAGAACAACAAAGGAATTAATTGAAATTACGATGAAAAATTGAAATGTAAAATTGAACAAAATTAAAACGTCAGTAAATGATGTAAGTAAGAATGAAATGAAATATAAGTAAGAAGTAAAATAGAAGAAATATATTGTTAAAGATAAAATAGACTAAGGATTGGAAGCTAACTTAGCAAAGGCTTTAAGGTAAAAGGAATAAGTTGAAAAACATTGTTAATAATTAAAAAGATGAGGGGAATTTTGAGAAATATATTTAATAAATGGAGGAAAAGTCGGGGTTGCCTGGACACCATAGTGGAAAATAGTAAATGGAAAATGAATACAGCAATAAAGAGAGATGAAAGAAGGAGTAGAGGGATGGAAGGAAGGGAGGAGGAGAGAGGAATGGAAGAAAGGGAAGAGGGAAGGAAGGGAGGGAGGGGAAATAAGAGTAGGAGAGAAGGTTAGATAGGGAGAAAGAGAGGAGGGGGGAAGAAGGAAGGGGAAGTAGTGAAGGAGTAGGAGAGGAGGAAAGAAGAAAGTAGGAAGGATAAAAGAAGGGAGGGAGATGGAAGAGAATGAGAAGAAAAAATGCTGTACAATAAAAAAGATGAAATGGAAGAAAGGCAACCCCGAACATGTGTAAATGTACTAGGTTAAAGAATGAATTCTTTAAAAACAAGAGAATAAATATGAGTAAAAATAGATAAATTAGAATTTGAGGGCTAATGAAGATGTTGTTTATATAAACAAGCATAGAAATATTAAGATATGATCAAAAAACATGGAAAAAGATAATTTTGGCAGAAATTGTAACTAAGTAAAATGTATTTGGATACAATAAGTTGTATAAGATATGATATGGCCAATACTCCGTTCATAAAATATACGGGTGATGTGGGGGGAAAAAAACAATAAAACTTGATTCAAAAAAAGAAAAGAAAAAAAGAAATGGAAGTATTAGCATGCATGACTTTGGTTGCCTAAGGTCATCTACCTTGAAGGGCTGACTTCAGTCTGGCACATCTCAGTGCACTTTCCCCCTTCCTCCTTTTATTTTTGTGAGAACTAAGAAGGGTCTGTCCGAGATCCTTTTTCAGGTTACAGTTCTGGCCTAGACTTGGATATATTTTATCTGACTGCTGCCATGGTTATGGCTGTTTCTTCTGCTCCTCAAAGTTATTCCTTCTACCCATTACACAAATACATAGACATAGATGGTGGTTAAGATGACCCCAACCCTATTAGCCTTTCATAAAGCATTGAAGACCTGGGTGTTTCCGTAGATATTTGGATCAGAGGTGAAGTGAGCTCTGCTTCTGTTAATAGTTATTAGTTTCTTATTGGGAGTGGAGCGAGGCATATCTTTTGGTCAGTTTGCATGTTTTTATCCAGAGTCACTTGTGTGAGATAGGAGACTACATAAGGGTTATAAATAAATAAAATAAAATAAAATATCAATTTAAATTCTCACCTGGATAATCTCTCCATTTGAAGCTATAAGTTCTGTAGGGATGGTGACTCTGAAGGTGCGACCTACCACAGCAGAGCTGTCTGGAATTCCCACCACTGCTGGTGCACTCTCACGGAGGTCCGAAAGCACCATATGCATGGAGGCTTCTAACTGATGTTCCCAGTCCCGTACAACTTCTGAGGTTTCACTGGGCCAATGGCACTTAGCTGAAGTAATCATTGTCAGAACCAGCAAAGTCCTCCCCAATACTGGGGGTAGTTGTACAAATCCAGGATTCATTTTAATTATATGCACCAATTATACTAGCCACAAAATAAGGCTCAGAGCCAACAATCTATATAAAATTGCTTAATCAAAAGGTCTTCACACCAGATTCATTGTTGTCAATCTTGATGCCTGAAAGAAGAACATACACAACGGTGATCAGAAAGTGAAGAAAATTCATTAAATTTTAATGAACATTAAATGTTCTTTGATTCATTTTATTAGCTAATTAGTACATGAAATCTTTCAAGAATTGAAGCTAAGCAGCCTGCCTTAGGTCCTTGCTTTTCAAATTTTACAAGTCTGTTTCAGCACAGATGGATGCCGGCCAATGTAGGACCCAACAGATTTTTCCCACATGTACTCTCTTATTCAACTAGTATCCTGCTCTTAAAGGAGCTATCAGAGATTTTTATTTACATTTTTAATCAGGCTCATGCCACCTTAGTTTTAGCAATTTCAGTATTAGAAATTCCCAAGATATTTACTGTTTCCTCCCTCCATGAGTAATTTTAATGAATCATAATAATCTAAATAAAAGAAAATATGAATTGAGGAATTATCATGGAACCAGATGACCTTTCAAGAAAACAAAAGTGCACTTGTGCAAGAATTTTACAGTTTAGTTATCAGACTAAAAGATCATTTGTAGTGAATGACAGAATTATTCCCACTATTTTGAGCTTTTTCCACACTACACTTTCAAACCATCAAATCATAACTTGGACAGCCTTTCTATATGATCTTTTTTCCTTTGGGGACAAAGTTCTATGTAAGACACTCTGTAATCCTTAATCCACTATGCCATATTGCAAAAAATGTATGTGTTTATTTTGACAAGTATGTATCCAGCAAGATCCCTCTGAAAATCTAGACTTCCTATTTCAATTATGACAAAAGTTTGCCCACATCCACACATAATGAACTTTCCACACAGGGAGTGAAAGCAACACTCCTTCTGAAATACAACCCTCAAATTCTCACTCTGGACTACTACAGTCATAAACTACAACAAAACCATAAATCACTATTAAGTAACCTCTGGCAGGGAAGTGTTCTAAAACTGGCTATCCTCCCACTTTCCTTTTGGTACTGCAATAATTCCAAATAAGTATTGGTTTTTAAAATATACAGGTTAAACAAGAGTTAGTAGATAGTTACATTTCATTATATCCAAAATGTAGAGTGTTAACAGTGATAATACATAGCTATGCAGTATTTGGTATACTATTTGTGGCTATTTATATTGATATTGTTTCCGGATTGCTTATTTGTACCCTATGACTATCATTAAGTGTTGCACCTTATGATTCTTGATGAACGTATCTTTTCTTTTATGTACACTGAGAGATATGCTCCAAGACAAATTCCTTGTGGTCCAATCACACTTAGCCAATAAAAAATTCTCATTCTCATTCTAATTTTAATTCTATTTTTAATCTATTTTTTAAAAACTCATGTAAAATATAATGTTCAGAACAATTCACATATGTAAATTATAAATTAGATTAATATTTGCATTGATGAGTCATTAAAAACCCAAATTTTCAACACCAATAAACAATTTATTTCTTGAAATTTTTGGCTCACATTCAGTTTTCAGTTAATCTTTATTCCAAAATCTTTTTCATAAGCATTATCAGGTGAGGTATCTTCATCCAATACTCGTGCATTTGATTCCTCTTTCCTCATTCTGTTTTGTCTTTACACTTGCCCCTGTTAAATTTCATTCTGTTTTCTCAGTCCAATTAAATGTTATTTTTATCTTTTAGACAATTAGCTATCTTACCCAATGTTGTATTATCTGCAGACTTGGTAACTATTCTTTCTGCCACCTCATTGAAGTCATTCAGGTTCTAAGCCTTGTAGCACCTCAATCAATAAACTTGGAAAGAAACAACTGATGTGTACTTTGGTCCACATCCAAAAGCAACTGATCATCTACAGATATGATTTCTCCCTCTTTCTTCACTCATTACTGAAAATATTGAAGAACAAT
Source organism: Pantherophis guttatus (assembly GCF_059756535.1). Taxonomy (NCBI): domain Eukaryota; kingdom Metazoa; phylum Chordata; class Lepidosauria; order Squamata; family Colubridae; genus Pantherophis; species Pantherophis guttatus. The sequence continues at coordinate 206,350,152 of NC_142064.1, read as the reverse complement.
GGCCTTCGAGGTAATACAGACAAGAGGCACAACAAAGAGTACCAGTTCTATCTTTATTGTAAGATTACATTAACTGGTCTTGCAAGACTAAAAATATTTCTCCCTTCCTTTTCTTTTGTTCTCCAGAAAACTAGGGAGTGTCCCTTCCTGTGCCTCCTCCTTCTGTGGGCCAAGGTAATTTTTACACTCCAGTTTTTCAGTCTACAACTCTCCCTCCTGTCTTTTAAGGTTATTCTCACATACCATTACACCACAACTGATACCCAATTTGATACTTCCCTATTTCAGAAACCACCAATAAGCAACCTTGGAGTATGATTTCCAAGCTAGCTATAATATTCACTTAATTACATGCCATCTAGCTCACATTTAACTACTAGTTAACCAACTTGTCATAGAGTATTTATAGGGATTAGCTGCACTCAGAAGCACTCTGATTACCTGTACACATTTTACTGTGTAGGCTGTTTACATCAAGAGCCACTGATCTGAGCTAAGCAATGGATTCCTTTCAGTATAGTGTATTACTGAACAATAATAAAAATACATGTGTGATGACTGGTGTAATATACATGTACAGAGCATATTTCTATCATTTAGAAATATTTGCAACCTTTCTGCAAAGTTTAACTAAGTATTTTTTTATATTTGGCGTTTCTGCTAGTCACTGTAAATTCAAGTACAGTTGGTGGAAGACACTGCAACTAAGACCCAGAAAAAGCGAGCAGATCATTTCTGCTGACTGCCGGCTGCCAGCAGTTCGGAAGTTTGATTCTCACCGGCTCAAGGTTGACTCAGCCTTCCATTCTTCCGAGGTCAGTAAAATGAGGCCTATTTTTCTAATGTATTATTCTTTCATTTGCTATTTTCTTAAGAGTCGTATCCCGTCAAACAAGGATTTTCAGCTGACAGGCTCCAGGAGAAGAGCCTTCTCTGCCATGGCTCCTGCCTTCTGGAACATCTTACCCCTGGGGTGAGATTGGCTCCCTCCCTCCGGACATTTCAAAAGAGCCTGAAGACCTGGCTCTGCCAGATGGTTTGGGGACCCGATGGGAAGCTTCATACTGGAGGTGGTTGTTTAATTAAAACCTAATCCCAATTCCCCACCCCTTGTGTGTCTGGCCCCCACCTTTCCCATCTGGTTTTAATGGTTTGTAATTGTCTATGGTTTTATCTACTGTGTGCCATGACTGTTGATTTTAATGTCTTTTCTGTTTTAATATTTTAGACTGCTGTACGCCACCCAGAGTCATTGAATACGAGATGGGTGACAAATAAATTTTCTAAATAAAATAAAAATAATACATTTTCTAAATAAAATAAAAACAATAAATAAAATAAAATAAAATCCCAGTCTTCCAGTAGGAATTCATGGCAGAGTACAATGTGCTCAGTCCTCCAATTTCTCCCCACAAGAACCCAAAGTTCAAAGTCAATTAATTTTTCACAGCTGACTAAATTTGGTTCATCTCAATTTTAATTAACAATTCTAATCCTTTTACCACTAGTTCTATATATTCTTAATAATTTAGTGTTGGGGAAATTAAAGTTACTTAAGTTTTACTATTTGCCACCGCTCCAGCTTTTATTGTATGAATCTTATTGCATTTCAGTACAGGAGAATATATTTTCTAATCAATCCAAACCATGTTTTGCACACTGTTTTGGAAGAAATAATATTTTCCTTAACTCTCATTAGGATGCAATTTTCATGGTAGCCAGATTTTAACACAATGGTTGCGCCCAATGAATTTTAACTTTATTGTGCAATTTCTACTATTCCAAATTCTATTCCATGATTACCCATAATATTTGACTGTTATTTACACTTACTATCGATAGGATTTTTTGTATGTTTATCATTTTTAATATTGTTACCCACTCAAACTTATGTAGTTGAGGTGGACAGTGCTATAAATCTACCAAATAAATATTGAGGAAAAAAAAGCCCTGAAGGACCTGATTTCTGTCTAACAACACTGTTTATATTAAATTAAGATTTCTGCTCACATCTAGCTTCAACTAGTTCAGATTGCTCTATACTAGTTGCACCTCAATCCCAGGCTCCTGTGAAAATTGGAAGTGCTCCTTACCTAGCTTGGACTCAGCCATGAAGAGATACTTTTGTCTTCCTGTGAGAGAAAAGCCAAATGGATCTGGCCCATTTTCTTTTTAAAAGTCCATTTGATTGAGAAAAACCTAAAAATCTTCTTCTGCTTTGTTGATTAGATTTCCATTTTTCTGGCTTTGATAACTTCTGTTCTATTTAGACTGATAGGATGGATTTGATTGACATACTGTATGAAGTTGAAGGGTTTTTTATAACTCTTTCCTGCTTGAATCCCTTAAGATAGGATTTCTCCGCATTCACTATAGTAATACAAAATGCTATACTGTAGCTATATATGTATAGATACATGTAAAAATGAGAAAGAGAAAGCAAATTTGGAGGTGGGGGGAAGGTATTCCTCTAATGTCCATAGAGTGAATGTCCAGATGAAAAGAGAGGTCTGCAGCCAGCACCTAAACAATATAATGGTAGATTCCTTTTAGATTTTAGAGGAAAATGTTTAGAAAATGTATAGAAAGGGCACAAAAGATTGCACTGCAGTGCTAGACACATGCAATAGACTTCCCGATGATCCTGATCTCAGCAACTATCTTTAACAGCAAAGGCAATCCATCAAATATCCTAGTCCCAAATTGGTCAGGGCTTTATATATGTCAAACCTTGAACCCTGCTCAGTAATAAGCTGTCACCAGGGTAGATGTTTCAATAGAGATGTAGTAAATGTATTAGAAAAATGGCTGCAGCATTTTACACTAGTTGAAGGTTTGGAACTAGAGTAAGGGTAGCCTCATAGAGCACAATGCAGTATATGTAATCATCAATTTAGGACCACAGTTGGGACTGGAATCTTGAGCAAAATGGTTGTTAAGGGAGATGCCCACATGACTGCTTTGCTCAATGACCATAATTCTGGCATTCCTGGTTGAGCTGTCAAGTGATCTCCTAGGTTATTAAGCAGATGGAGCAAAAGAGCTGCCTGCAAAATTCTGCTCTCCTCTGTGCATGGAAGGAAACTATTCTGGTGAGCTTCAGGAATAGATTTTCGGGATATGAGCTCAGTTTCTCCACCCTGTCAAAAGTTTGCCTCCCCTTTCTGTCTAGAAGGGAACTGCTCCGGTGGCCTGCAGGAACAGAACTTAGATGTTTGGAATCTGAGCTCCATTTTTCCATTCCACTGGAGGAGTTCATCTCCCCTCGATAGGAAGCTCCCAGAGAGGGGGGAGGGAGAGAGGGAGAGGAAGGGAGAGAGAGAGGGAATCCTCTCAGCAGGCATCAGCAGCTTGCAACCTTCCCTACTGCCTTCCTTATTGACTTTCTGGGAAGCTGGCAGGAAAGATTGCAAATGGAGATTACACGGATTGTGGGGTGCTTGGCAACTAGTCATGTGATTATGTGACTAGGGTGCAGCATGATGGCTAGAAGTGCTTTACCCTTTCTGAAACCCAGCATCACTTCAAATGATCATTAAATGATCAGTCATAAGTATTATATGTAAGGTGACCAGTATATGAACAATCAAACCCAGGCTGGTTATAAGGAGCTCTCCTGGTCACAAAATAATCTAAACATCCAATATGTTGGATGAGCCGAGCTCCATCAAATTCCATATTTGTTCCTTCTGAGAATGCAGTGTTGCTGAGAAGAAGCAGACTCCCAATTCTCATATTTGCTGATCACTGAAGATGAAATCTTGTCAGGATTCAATCTGTTTATTGGCCCTCATCTATCCCATCTAGACATTAATTCAGAACATGAATAACTTATTTTGATCATGGTATTATGGAGAAATTGAACTATGCATTGTGATACCTGCCCTCAAAAATTTGGTTGATGCCCAATTTGCAGTTGTGTAGGCACTTCATCAAAGGCTTTGTTCAAATTTGAAGAGGTTAAAGAAAAGAGCTGAAGAAGAGAGAGAAAAAATCTTTTAAAATGCAGATGCATACAATTTCCTGGAATCAATAAAGTGGGGGAAGTGTTGGGGGGGTTGCTAACTGGATAAGTGTGATGCAACTTTCTACAACAAAATTACTTTAGATACTTTGTTTGATGTCTCTGTAGAATAGATGAAAAGCCTAAACTTATAGTAGGGGATCTAGTTACTATCCACTTCCTAGGCATGCAGAGAGGAAGGATAAATACTTAAATTTCTATGACACAACTGAAAAAGGAAAATGTAATACAATGATGCCTGATAGATCAAAGCTTGAGAATAAAAACTGAACCATGCTGCATAGGAGCAGAAGAAATTGCTGTCTTGTCTCACCCATCCCTCAACTTTATTTCTTTTATAAAGGACATGGCTAGATCTGGTAACACTCAGTAGTTCAAGTTACCGTATTTTTCAGACTATAAGACGCACTCCCCCCCCCTCAAAAAAATGGTGTGTGTCTTATTGACCGAATACGGGCCTGTTTTTGGCCTCCCAAACCCTCCGCGATCCTATTTTCGCCTTCCCCAGCAAAAATACAAAACGAATGGACATTTGGAAGCTGTTCCTCCTTTTACATGTATTAATCCACCACCATCTCAACTAACTTCTTGAGGAAAGATCCTCATTCTCAAACACTCTATCCTTATAGGCTTCATTCTTGCACATTTTTTATTAACTGCTAGTAGATATCCCAACATCCTTAAATATTACATTTAAGAAATTAACATAGAAATGAAGATATAAGTAGACGGACAAAACTGATAAATGGTGTTTTCTTAACCTTTCTGATCTAACATTTTAAGCTCTTGACTAAATTTATTTCATTATTTCATCTGCCCTAGAGCTCTCCCCTCTCCCATGCCTTGAGATAGTTTAGTTATCCTTCCCTAATCTGTAATGAGCTTAAATACTGTACCCACACACTATTTTAAGCAACAAGATTTATTTCCAGATTATTGCATCTTTCTTTGTAACTGAAGTATACAGTACTGTATTAGGCAAGGTCTTCTAAATGTGGTCTATTCAGACATAAGATTATAATTTTTCCCCATTCCACTATCTCAGAATCTGTTATCCCACATTCCATTCTACTTAGGAGAATTCCTGTGGCAAAGCAAAGGGAATGGAGACTGGCATGGAAACAATTCGGACAGCAGAGTGATAATAATTGCAGAAGACTTTTATGATAAGATTCTTAAATGCACTGTGCTACTCTGAGGTGATGGAATGAGAGCTATTACATTATTTATTTCTGTATGGGGTCAATACAGGACAGAGTGATGAGAGTATCAAAATGCTTCTTCACTTACAGGAAACTATCAATTGATAACCTTGAGCAATTATATAACCTACCTTAAAGAATTGCCAGAACTGTAATACCCATGAAGAATAACTTCTAAGATGTTTTATATTCAAATGTTTTAAAATGCTTGGATTCTGCTGAGTGTCACATATGTGGCTGCTAATTACTTTGCTGAATCAAAACAATTTTCATCACGATAATCATTCAGTTTGATAACACGTATCCTAAATCTTCTTGAAGCTGACAAAGAAATGTAATGATTACATTGTCTGCACCAGTATGTTGTACAAAGTTAGCAGTAAAGAATTTGTCCTTTGATTTAGTACCAAAATTTAAATTCTTTATTTTATTAATATTCTTCAGACTTCCATTTTACTGATTATCTCCTTATTCAAAATTAAATATAATCAATTTTGTCCTAACAAAAGTATATGCTTCTCCCTGAAAAATCTATTCCAAAGCTTTTTATCTATAAACATCTAATATTTTGCAGAAGAAATTAAGCTTAACATAGTGATAACTTGGCAAAACATATTTAAAGCACAGAATGAACATTGTATTTTCAATGTACTGAAAATTTGCTTCACTGCTGAATTCCATTACTCCTCCACTCCCTAAAAGAACCTTTCCTATAACCTACTTCCCCTATCAGCTGCTTTTTGCTTTTCAGTAAACATACCGATGAGACCATCTAGATGCAAATTAAGATGTCTACTGGGTATAGAACATGAAAGATTCCGTAATGTTCTTCTATCTCCTTATTTTCCTTGAGTATTCTTTAATCAGTAGTAATCACTTCAAGACCACATTTAGGTTATAATAAGGTAGTGAACAACTGGACCTTGAAAGCTGAATTCAGAACAAAATCTACCTGCAATGAATTGCATAATAAAGTTACCATATCAAAATCTGTGTCAGAGAAAACAGATACATAAAGCTGTTGCACAAATTATATGAGAGATTTAAAGAAATAAACCACTCTCTATTAAATGTGTTGTGACTGATAAGCACATCTGCCTGTCCCCACCTGGTGCTTACATTCCATGCATTCCCCAAAAACCTCTCCTGTGATTGTTGATAAGGAGTCTTTTTCCCCTTCAGAGGAAAGACTACTAACAAAAATGAAAAACTGTTTTATATAAAAACATATTTTTACAAGGCTGGAACTAATATAGCACAGTGGATAGACCATGCTATGAACTGGGAAGTCCCTGGCTCAAATCTAATTTCTGCCATGAGCTTATTAAGCAAACTGCTGTCTTATTGCATCTCTAATATGAAGGATCATACCGATTTCTGACATCTTCTATCTACCCCAGACAACATTGTAAACTGGTTCAAAATTCAGAACTGGTAGTTTGTAACCTTGGAGAGTCACAGATATTTTCATCACTACTTTACAGGATTCCTGTAAAAATTAATGTATATTAAATTATTTGAAGTTTGCTCCTTTAAGTTTAAATGTGCCATATAAAAAGTGGTTTAATTTTTTTTATCATGTTAGAGACACTATATGTTTATGGGACCATGAGAAAGATTTTAAAATGTTGTTTACTTAAGCCAAAAACAAATGGATATAACTATAAAAAGCATTCAACAATATTGAATTTTCACTTTATTCAGCAATATCCCTTGTTAACTTATGTTTGTGAGTTTTACGGTTTTTAAAATGTTGTTGTATTTGTACACCACCTAGCCACATTTTGTGAAGTGGGCAGCTATATAAACAAACAACAAAATGAAAGTGCAAGCTCTTCACTACATGCTGCAGAAGCATAACAAATCTTCATGAATAGTCTTGTTTTATTTCTATACAGAGCACAAGCTCTATAAATTTTAAAGATTGATAGATGTGCTATATCAAGTCCCATCAATTTTAGTGAAACATTTACAGCCATAACATCTGATGTAGGGGTATGCATAAAATGAACAATGTACTTCATTCTGAACAGGCAGTGGCCCAACTGAAGCACCATGTTTTGGCCAAAGAAAATGAAGAGAAGAACAAGTGGGCAAAGCTGGTGCACCTCATCCCTTCACAACCTCCACAGCTGTGTACTAATTAGTCTACTGGCTGATCTTTACAGCACATTCCACTCCCTTGCCTCCACTTACCTGTTGCCAAGAATACCACCTGGCTCAACCACCTTTTTCCCCACTGTCCGTATACTTCTTTCCCAATTGCTGCCACTTAGCATCCAACCAACCTCTCTAATGTTGTATATCCTCCTTCTCCATCTTAGAATCACAGAATTAGGGCTGAAAGGGACTTTGGAGATCTTCTAGTCCTATCCCCTGCCAAGGCAGGAGACTGGTTGTCCAATCTTTTCTTGAAAACCTCCAGCAATGGAGCATCCACAACCTTGTGAAGCAAGCTGTTCCCTTAATTAATTGTTTTCACTGTCAGGAAATTTCTCCTTATAATTTCAGGTTGGCTCTCATTCTGATGAGTTTCCACCCACTGCTGCTTATCCTGCTCACAGGAGCTTTGGAGAACAAATCAACCCTATTCTCTGTGACAACCCTTTATGTATTGGATTAGAAGGCAGCTATCATGTCACCCTTTAACCTTCTCTTTGTTAGGCCTAGCCATTCATCATACAGTTTAGTTTCTTGATCCTTTATCACATTTATTAGTCTTGCCTTTGGAAATTGTGGGTGCCCCAACACTGGAGGCTTTTAAGTAGAGACTGGACAACCATCTATCATAAATAGTATAGGTCTCCTGAGAGAGCAGGGGGTTGGATTAGATGACTTCCAAGATCACTTCCAACTCTATTAGTTACTGTTTCTGTTACTGTCTTCTCTGTACTCTTTCTTGCTCTTTCTCTACACTTCTTTCCTAGGCATTCAAATGTACACAGATCACCTGCCTGATTTATGCATGGGACTAGCTACAGTTTTCATATGGCCCTTGGAAGAAATATACTTTGGAAGTTTGGACAGGCAGAAGCTCATATATGCTCTGACTTACAAGCAACAATTTTATTCACATCAAGCCTCCACTTTAATAATAAACACGAGACAGTATCCCTCTAGTAAACTCTTAATTACACCAGTATTTAAATAATAGTCTCATACAAACATATCCATATGCTAAACTCTTTACTAAGTAGATTAGCTAGCCAGTTATATGACTATATTTTGATAAGCTCTAAATAAATTCTTACATTATACTGTACTTCTAACATCAAGTAGTTTTCCTTTTTTGGAAGAATATGCTCACCATTAGGAAGAACAACTAATTCAGATACTATGAATAGACCTACAATATTTATGTGAAGACGAGCAATCCTTTCTCCAGGAAGTACAAAGTGAAAAAAAATAATCTAATTTACTGTAATTTTCTAATTTTCAGTGAATCAAAGATAACTCTTATGGTATATTATTTGGAGAAGCAATTTAGGATTCTTTTCAAGTAAAATTGTACTTCTTGGCTTTAGAGTAAGAACATACTTAATTACAAGCAGAAATGGACCACACCACATGTAAAAATGCAAAATTATATTACACATATAGGGGTTAGGTGGAAAAGACATGCGTGGCTCACTACCAATGATATCCTTCTTAGCAAACTGATCCTGTATGTAATTAATACACAATGTGAAAAAATACATCTCATTAATTTAGCAGATATGACTTTCTAATATAATAGCAATAGCAATAGCACTTAAGACTTCTATAGTGCTGTACAGTGCTTTACAGCCCTCTCTAAACCTTTTACAGAGTCAGCATATTGCCCCCAACAATTTGGGTCCTCATTTTACCCGCCTCGGAAGGCTGGAAGGCTGAGTCAACCTTGATTATGTTAGAAACTAATGTTTCCAGAATTTGGAAAGGTGCCTATAGCTTACTTTGCATGTATATTTGAGTAAACAGATTATCAATTTCAAATCACGTATTATGGAATACATACAATTTATTTACCATGTAGAATGATCTACAATGATAAGAGGTAAGGCTTCAAAGAATGTGAAACTTGCTAGATACTTAAAAATGAAATGAAAGGGTCAGATAAGAAAGTTATTCAAAAGCAAAGTAGGGTAACATAATCTGTAATAAACTATATGTTTTAATTTTATTCAGCCACACAAGCTTATATACTCTAATATGCTATCTAGTTAATAGATGCTACTCTAGAGTTTTCATGTCAACTTTTGTAATCCTCTAAACTGGTTGTACAACCTAATGCATGCTTATTCCAGTTACAACCTATGTGTCTACAAAAGAAGCTACTATATATCAACAATACATTCAAAACAAATATTAAACTAACATATTATAATAAAATACTACAGTGAATGACTTCCATTGATTCTGGTATTATACTAATCTTTCTAGAATGAACATTGTACCTACCTGAACATTTGTTCTATATGCGCTGCGTGAGAGTCCAAAGCAATGGGTGATAACCTTGTCTGATTGGCCAGAGACTCAGTTGTAATTTGTTTAGACACGCCTTCTCCTTCCTGTTTAGCTCCAGTTTGTTAACGATGGTCTGGATCTGGAGAAGACATAACCTGTAACGATAGAAAAACATACTCTCCTGGATGCTGGATCCTGTTAGAATTAGTGAGGGGTTGGACTCTCATGCAGTGCACATAGAACGAATGTTCGGATAAATACAACATTCATTCTCCTGTGCTCTGCTTAGAGAGTCCAAAGCAATGTTATATGCCCAAGGTAAGTATTGGGGAGTAGACACCTCCAGGGTCCTGTTGACGGGAAGAAATTGCTGCAAGACCCGTCTCCCAAAGGCCGTCTCTGCTGAGGCAAACATGTCAAGTTTATAGTTTCTAATGAAGGGAAAAGGCGATGCCCAAGTAGCTGCCCTGCAAATCTCTAGTATTGAAGCTTGAGTGGCTCAGGCCGCTGTTGTGGGTGCACTTCTAGTAGAATGGGCCAGAATGAGGGCCGGAATAGGCCAGGCCTGATGGTCGTAAGGCACAGAAATACAGGCTTTGAGTCAGCAACCTATGATAGATGGAGAAACCTTTGTGCCCAGAGACCTGGGCTGAAAAGAAACAAACAAACAACTCCTCCATTTTCTGGAATGGAGCCATCCTGGCGATGCCCTGCCAGGGCCCTGTGTACAACTAAGGTGTGCCACCGACGTTCCCTAGAATGTTTGGGATTTGGGCAAAAATCTGGTAAGATGACCTCCTGGGCCCGGTGGAACCAGAAGTTGACTTTTAGCATGAATGTTGGCTCCAGATGTTGGATGACTCTATCAGGATGTATAATAACATATTATACATACTGAGGAATCTCCTGTGGGACGGTCTGATGGGCATGTGCAGATAAGCTTCTTGAAGATCGATTGATGTCAAAAGAACTCCCTGTCTTATGCAACCCAGAATGGTGTGCAGGGATTGCATTTTGAAGCATTTGTATTTGATGTATACATTCAGGTTTTTTAGGTCTAGGATGGCTCTGCAGCCGCCCAATTTCTTTTGCACCAGAAAGAGTATTGAATAAAAGCCAAACCTCTGGTATTGAAGAGGCACAAGTTCTATGGCCTGAATGGCCAGCAGGTGTTGGATTTCAGTTTCCACTAGAGATCTCTTGGTGGGATCCCGTGAGACGGAGCATTGGATGCACTGTCGAGGGGGTTTGGAACTGAACTCTAGGGTGAGACTTAGCGTTATGGTTTGTAATGCCCAGGCGTCGGTGGTCGTGTGTCACCAACAGGTTGCAAATCTGCTCAGGCAATAGGGCCTTTGTTGGGACAGTCATTTGGACCGATGGTAAGGTCAGTAGCCAGCTCTCCGAAAGGGGCATCTATTCTGTGGCTGTCTGGAGCAATCCCAAAAGAAAGACCTGTCCTGTGGCCTGTCCGCGATTGGTAGGAAGGTCCTTTGGTAGGCCGGACTCTGAAACATTGTGTCAGATGCACGAAAGGGCTGTCTGCGGTAAGGATACCCAATTCGTCTGTCCATTCGACGAGAGACGTGAGGGAGGACCTTCCTCTTATCTTTACCCTTCACCAATATATGGTCTAAGGCTTCCTCGAAGAGAGAGCCATCCTTGAAGGGGGCCGCTGCTAGGCGCCATTTTGTTTTCATGTCCGCCTGCCAGTGCCTCAGCCGTAAGAGGCATCTGGAGGTGATGTTAGACGCTAAGGCTCGAGAAGCAAACTTAGCGGAGGTAGGAGTAGCATCTGCTGAATATTCTGTGGCAGCAATTATCTTATTTAAGTCCTGATGCAAGCGGGTGTCCTCAGGAGATTCCCGGGATTGCATTTGATGTAGCCAAATTAGAGAAGTCAGAGAAAAGAAGAACGCCGCTGTGGCAGAACGAATGGCCCAGGCTGCTGCTTGGTGGGTCTTACGAGCAGCAAGTTCCGCCCTTCGGTCTTTCGTTTTCAGACCCTCAGCTGAATCTGAAGGAAGGATGTTAGGTGATGCCAAACTGGCCATCGGAACATCAACGGTTGGAAGTTTGAGGAGATCCTCAAGTTCTTGTTCCACTGTGTACATTTTCCTATCCATGCCACTAGGGACAGAGATGGAACCTGGCTGATTCCACTGTCGTTGTATGACATCCACAAAGAGCTTAGGGGGTGGAACTGCCTCTTGCTCTGTAACAGGCTCGCTAAAAAGAAGAGCCATGGGATCCTGAGGGTCCAAAGATCCTTCAGGTTGCCCAGTAAGTGCCCCGATATTGGCTGTTGTCTTTGTCTTGTACAATAGTGTTTTAAATAGGCTATGATGAAACAGACCCATGACAGGGGCTTTATCAGGAATGACCCTTTCATCTTCAGAAAAATTATAATTCAGCAACTCCTCTTTTTCATCATGAAAGGACATGTCACTTTGCTGTGATGGTGAAGAAGAATGAGAGTCTCTGTCCGAAGGACATACTGGAGGAGTGGCTCTTGGATTCGGGTCTGTCGCTAAAAAACCCCGTTGCACAAGAGCAGCGTCAATGCCCCTGATAATAGTTTGGGCAATCATTTTGTACAAGTCTTGTGACAGTGCGGTACCCTGGCCTTCCTCCGGGTGGAGCCCCTCCACAGTAGGCATAAGGTAGCAGAGGCATGGGAACTGCTGAGAGGATCCTGGTTCAGAAATGGCTATGCCCAAGGGAGCCTCCATATCTGCAGCCTGCAGTGGCTGTATGCTGGTGGAGGCAGTGGGAAACGAACCAAACTGGTTGGGAATCCAGAGTCAGAGGGTCCTTGTTTAATGCATCAGTTGTTTCCCTGCTGCAAGCTGGAGTGGAATGTGGCTTGCTAGCCTCTGCCTTTTTCTGGGCCTTATCAAACTGTTTATCTAAGGTTTGTTGTTGCCTCATGGCATCCTTATCAACTGCAGATAAAGTTGAGGCTTGAACAGAAGGCTGGGATCTAGTAACTGGTACTTTGGATCTAGATTTTTTCTTTTTTGTGACTGGAGCCTCCAAGGCTTGATGCCTAATGGAGGGAGAGGCAGAGGCATGAGAAGTAGATCTACTGCGAGACACCATTTTGAAGGCCACAAGGTAACAGTGAATCAGCCAAATAATTTCCTCTTTGTAAAATCTCAAGTAATTGTTGACAATTTTTTTGCAATCACCTTCCTGATGTAAACAAACCCCAGTATGGAGGGCAGTTAAGGGCTTTAATCATGCCAAGCCGACACCACAGCTTGCAAGCAGAATAGAATAAAGGCTGCGTGGGGGGGGGGATTCCAAAATGGTACTGAGCCTACACCAAGGCTTTTAAGCGCGAATTGTAACACAGCCTGCCCAGGGAGATGGAATCTAACACCACACATCCTTGCCCAGCTAAGAGGCATAGAGCCGACACCTTGGCTCTCCCCATGCCAATCCACCAAAAACTCACAAGACCAGGTCCGGAGAGATCGAAGAAGCTGGAGACTCCCAGTGCTGCGCAGGCCTCTCCGCAGTAAAAAAATGCCACCGCGGAAACCCGCGACTCAGCTGTTCAGCACTTGGCTGGGCGCAGTGCCAGAAAGCGCTCCCCAGGCGAAACGAAGCAAATTGACAAGAAATTCTTCTACTGTGTGCTTTTAAAGAGTCCAAGCAATGGAGATAATCAGAATATGTCTCTCTAGGCTGACTGAGTTAACAAACTGGAGCTAAACAGGAAGGAGGCGTGTCTAAACAAATTACAACTCAGCCTCTGGCCAATCAGACAAGGTTATCACCCATTGCTTTGAACTCTCTAAGCAGCGCACAGGAAAACTGAAGGGCTTTCAAGACTCTTCATTTCCAAAAATAAGAGAATAGAAAACCCAAGGATAATCCAGAAAAATAATTCAAGAAAAATAATAACTATACTAAACTGTTTCATGTACCCAAAATTCCTCTTCTCCTTCCATTCAAGGCTTAATATTGCAAGAAACAATTACATATGACATATATTTTAAATCTATGTTATTTCCCCTGAAAAAAAGACTAGCAGATTGAAATTATTCAATTACCTAAAAATTATTTCCTCTAGGCAACCTTGTAGGCAATATCAGTTGTCCTGATAATTTAAAATATATTTTAATAGAAGATACACCCGTGTGCTTTTATTATTGTGCATGTATTTTCCTTGTTGCACATTAACCAAATCTTGTGATTTGAAAGGTAAACAAAAGTTTGCTTTAATATATGACAGGAAAAAAATGAATTTCCCATTAAAAACTACCAAATAATTTATGCCCCTAACAGAATTTGAAGAATTTAGCTGTAAATTAATCCATGCAATAAAAATAGCATTCTTTTCAGATATTCACCATATAGTTTTAAGTCGCATACTTATATTTGAAGACTTCAAGAACAATCAGCTAGACCATCATAGTTGTATTTTTTCACTATGTACCCCAATAACAACACGAATACTTATTTGATATTTCTTATACCTGATTCTAGCATTTCTGACATTCCTAAGCTGAAAATTTTATTTCAGTTAATAAAGACACAAATGAAAACAAATGAAAATTGCAATAACTTACAGTCCACAAGGCTGACACATATGAAGAATATGATGAAATTTATACTCTAAGGAGATCCCTGGGTTTGAAAGCATCAAATTCCATTCATACCTATTTTTACAAGTGATAGTTATTATTTTTATTATTATTATTATTAATGAGATTTATATGCCGCCCTATCTCCAGCTGGACTCAGGGCGGCTCATAACCGTAAAAAACATCTAATGAAAAAGTTAAAAAGAAATTAAATCCAAATCTCATAATTTAACAGTAAAAAGTGCAATTAAGACTAACAAGTTAAAAATTAAAACCCCATCAGTCCAGGCCAGCCAAACGAAACAGCCACGTTTTCAGGTCGCAACGGAAAGAGCGGAGGTCGGGGGCCACCCGGAGCTCCAGGGGCAGTTGATTCCAAAGGGTAGGTGAACCCACAGAGAAAGCTTTCCTCCTGGGGGTCGCCAGCCGACACTGTCTGGCTGACGGCACCCTGAGGAGGCCCTCTCTGTGGGAACGCACCGGGCAATGGGCAGCTGTTGCTGGCTGCAGATGGCCCCCCAAATATCCCGGCCCTAAGCCATATAGGGCCTTATAGGTAATCACCAGCACCTTGAATCTCACTCAAAGGGCAACCGGCAACCAATGCAAGTCGCGTAGGAGAGGTATAACATGGGAGTATCGAGATACTCCCATCACAACCCGCACGGCCGCATTCTGCACCAGCTGAAGCCTCCGAGTGGTCTTCAAGGGCGGCCCCATGTAGAGGGCATTGCAGTAGTCAATACGGGAGGTGACAAGCACATGAGTAACCGTGTGTAGGGCATCTAGGTCCAAATAGGGGTGCAACTGGCGCACCAGGCGCACCTGGGCGAATGCCCCCCTGGTTACGGCTGTTACATGATCTTTCAAGTTTAGCCATGAGTCCAGGAGGACACCCAAGTTGCGCGCCCTGTCTACAGGGGGCAACACCTCATCCCCTATGACCAAAGATGGAATCTCTTGATCGGACCGAGACGCTGGTACCCACAGCCACTTGGTCTTAGCAGTGTTGAGCCAAAGCCTGTTCCTCCCCATCCAGATCTGCACCGCTTCCAGGCACCGGGACATCACGTCGAGGACATCGCTGGGTTGGTTTGGGGTGGATATAAAAAGCTGGGTATCATCAGCATACTGATGATACCTCACCCCAAAACCCCGGATAATCTCACCCAGCGGCTTCATATAGATGTTGAACAAAAGAGGAACGAGGACTGACCCCTGGGGCACCCAAGTGAGGGGCTTCGGGGCCAACCTCTGTCCCCCAAATGTTAGAGAAGGAACATTTCATTTCAAATTAGGGGAACCTTCATAATGAACACTGCTTCTGAAAGGCTGGTTGCCCATAATTTGAGCAATAGCAGCAGCATACAAAGCCAGAATTGAAACACAAGAGACAGCAAATGCAATCTCTATAAAGAAGCTGAAGAAAAGTGGACCACCTAGTTCCGTGATGGCGAACCTATGGCATGCGTGCCACAGGTGGCACGCGGAGCCATATTAGTGGGCATGCCAACTCAGCTCTGGGGCGCATGAGCGCACTGGCCAGCTGATTTTCGGGCCTTCTGGGCCCACCAGAAGTAGGGAAACAGGCTGTTTCTTGCCTCTGGAGGGCCGGGGGGGGAAGGCCCGTTTTTCTTTCTTACCTGGCTCCAGATCCTCTCTGTGTATCTGGGAATGGCAAAAACAGCCTTTCCCACTCCCTTGGAGGCCCTACGGAGGCTGAAAGGGCCCATTTCCCCACTCCCGGTGGACAGGAAGTGACATTTTTTCCTGGTCCGCCTTGTGCGCCAGTTGCACCCTTACTTGGACCAAGATGCCCTACGCACCGTTACTCATGCGCTGGTCACCTCCCGTCTTGACTACTGCAACGCTCTCTACCTAGGGCTGCCCTTGAAAACCACTCGAAGGCTTCAGCTGGCGCAGAATGCGGCCGTGCAGGTTGTGATGGGGGCATTCCGACACTCCCATGTTACACCCCTCCTGCGTGATTTGCATTGGTTACTGGTTGCCCTTTGGGTGAGGTTCAAGGTGCTGGTTATTACCTACAAAGCCCTTCATGGCCTAGGCCTGGGATATTTGTTGGACCCCCTGCAGCCAGCGACAATTCCCAATCGCCCGGTGAGTTCCCACAGACAGGGCCTCCTCAGGGTGCCGTCGGCCAGACAGTGTCGGCTGGCGGCCCCCAGGGGAGAGCTTTCTCTGTGGGCGCACCCACCCTCTGGAACCAACTTCATTTGGAGCTCCGGATGGCCCCTGACCTTCGCTCGTTCCGCCGCAATTTGAAGACCTGGTTGTTCCGCAGCCTAGACTGATGGGGGGTTTCTTAATGAATTTTAAATTGTTTTAAATTGGAATTTTAATTTTATATTGTCTTTTAATGAGGAACTGTGCATCTTTACCGTTGTGAGCCGCCCTGAGTCCTTGGAGATAGGGCGGCATATAAATTGCATTATAAATAAATAAATAAATAAATAAATGGGAAAACACCCTTTTATTTCCACAGCAACTCAGAAAGTGACTGGCACAGAATAATCTAGCAAGCTCCATAGCTCAAAACAAATGAAAATGGGTCTCCCTGATTCATCTTTGGTCTCCCTGATCTCTCAGCAGCTTTCGATACCATCCAACATGATATCCTTCTGGGCTAACTTCAGATAAATGCAGGGCACAGGATTATGACAACTTTCCCCTTTCTTCCAAGATCCTTTCTAATTGATGTTGGGGAAGAGAAAATTCTAGCCCACAACTCCTTCATGTTCTGGATGCGACTACCACAAACAAGATACAACTTGGAGGTCCTCCCAGACCCAGAGCTCCGGTTCAAGGAGCAGTTGGCAGCAGTGGAAATTTTTTCACATTTTCATTTTCTGCACCAGTTGCATCCCTTCTAAAGGCTTTGCTCGTGGTCACTCATGGCTTAGTCACTTCTTGAGTGGATTGTTGCAATATCTTCAACATTGGGCTAACCTTGAAAAGCATCTGGAAGTTGCAGCTGATGCTATTTTCTAGCACCACTACTAACTGGATGTTGGCAGCCTGCCCCAAACAGATGTCCTCCAGATATACTGGCTGAGCAATTCTCAGAATTCCTAGACAGTGCTTTAGGAAAACCTAAAGTCTTCCTTCTAGTATTAAGGAGGTCTTAATACTAGAGCACAACTTGAAGACAATTGATTTATGATGGCATACACAGATTTGATCCATTTCCTTTGTTAATATACCTAACACCACTAAGTGAGGTCACCATAATTTGGAGTGAGTAAAATCAACCAGTTTGTGTAGTGGTTAAAGTGAATATTTGTAGCTCAGGGTTGAAATGAGTGATCCTTGGTACTCTCCGAGCTTGTTTTTTTTTCTTGCAGACGTTTCATTACCCAAAACTAGGTAACATCATCAGTAGTATTAGGAACTTGGATTTGCTCTCGTTTTATATTCTAGCGACTTGCCCTGTCAGTGTTGGTGGAAGTTGTCTTGATGGTTCTTTGGTTGGGTTGCAAAGGGTTATAATTTATACAGATGACATCTGAGGAAGAAACAGCAAACCGGAAGCAGCTCTGCCAGAATCAGAGCCGAAAACCAAACAGAATGAAGAGCTGGCAAATAGACAAGGTCTTTGTAATAGTCAAAGACTATTACAGGTCTTTGTAATAGACAAAGTCTCTAGACAAAGTCTTGGAAGTGCACCCAAATGCTCCAGACAATTGCTTCTTGCAAGGAGACCACAAGACAGCAAAATACATTAACATTGGGCGTACTAAAGTATATTTGTTAACAATGAATTCAGAAGTTAATTTTAAAAGTTTCTGCCATTATAGACAGAACGTGTTTGAAATATATTATGGGAGAGGAACACGTTTTACTGGACAATAAAATGGATTTTAAAATGACTACAAAAATGATATGGAAAAAGATGATACACTGGATATACAAATGAAAGAGCCAGTTGGGCGTAGTGGTTAAGGTGTTGGCCTAGAAACTAAGAGACTATTCTAGTCTTGCCTTAGGCACAAGAGCCGGCCAGGTGACCATGGACCAGTTAGTCCCTCTCAGCCCAACCCCCTCTTCACAAGGTTGTTATTGTGGAGAAAATAGAAGGAAAAGGCAGTATTAGGTATGTTCACCACCTTGAGTTACTTATACAAAGTAATAAAGGCATATAAAAATCTAATAAGTAAATAATAAATTGGTTGATATCTTAATCATTAAAAGGGACATATAAATAACAAGCCGAAAGAGTGACTCAAGATAACTTTCCTATACTGGATTTACAAAAGCGACATCTTAAAGCTTTGAAGAATTTTGTGTGACAATACAAAGAAAAAATTAAAAGAAATCAACTTCTAGCACATTGTTTGAAGGGTTTAAAGATCGAGATTGTTAAAAGTAAAAGCAAGGAATATAAAAGTTGCTTTACTTGATTAAGGTTAAAATAGATATGATAACTCTGGTAACTCTCAATGAACTTTTGCTATCAGGACTGAATAACAGTTTTTAAGTATTTGTCTACAGATAAGAGATGAGATATAGGCAAAAGAGATCATTTGTTGTATTTTAAAAGATTATAAATTATTAAAATAGTTTATACTTCTTGTGATGAAGGGATAAGTCATTTGTGATTTTTCTTCACTATGCTATTTTTCTTTTCTATTTTTTCTATTTTCTTTTTTGCACTTTCTATTTTTTCTTTTCTTTAATTTATTAGTATCAGTTTTCATCTTTTTAATTATGTTTTGATATATCTGCAGGATTTTTATAGGAAAAACTGGACATATTTTACTAGAAAGAATTCTCATAAAACCAAACTAATCAGCATTTTTGGAATTGAGGAACAAGACAGACAACACAGAATGCAAATAGCTAAAATAAAAAGTAACTTAATTAGGGAATGGAAAATGTTAAAAGATTTTTAGTACCAGTAGGATAACTTTCAGAGTCCTGTGCTGTAGCAATTATATGTTTGAAAAAAACAACCACTTACTTAGGTCAGCAGTAAGAGAAATGATGCCACAAAAACTAAAGAGTTTTTTTATCATCTTAGGTTCTGTGATAAGCTAAAGAGGTACTGGCAGACCAAAAGGTTTGTCAGTAAACAAAAAAGCCTGTAGCGTCTTAATAACTATGGAGACTTTCTGACAAATCAGGAACTCAATAAGAAAAGTCAAAATAATTCCTCTGCATAAAAGAAAACAGTTAAAGTATTTACCTGCTCTGTTTTCTAGATTTGGCAAAATGCTGCGTTTTCTAAGGAAACATTCATATTAAACAAACATATTTTGGGGTCAATGCTCAAGAAATATGCATGTTTCTCCTCCTCTTCCATAAATTAACTTGATCAAGCAAAATGTGATGGTCAAGCAAAATATGACAGTCAAGTGACTGTGGACACATGGATCAGGAGGAATCAAGAAAACCTGAATACACTATCACAGGGATGGGTAATTAATTTTTTCAAGGGACTATCTGAGAAACTGGGACTGTTTTGGAGGGCCAACCCCACCACTCTGCCCAACACTATTGCCACCCCACTGATGCTGCATAGACACCCTGCCACTCTTTCCACCAATGCCCTGCCCCATGCCAATACCACAGGCCAGACTGGGACCACCCACAGGGTGGATGTGGCCTGTGGGCCATTAAATGCCAGGTCTGCTCTAGAGATTATAAAATGAAATGCCTGGAAGGCATGTTGAAGATTACCTAAAATAAATCCTGCCCATGCAGAAATCCACTACTACAAATCCAAGCAAACTTCTACTAAGCGTTATTTAAACATTTTTAGTGAAGTAGAGTTCTAGTACTGAAGAGTTTTTACATTTAGAAATATTTTCTTAGCAGCCAACTGAAATGTACATCTTTACCAAACAGTTTCTTGTCCTGGAATAACTCTGAACAATATTGACACCTCTTCTGATGCTTGAAGCAAATTATTTATTTAAATTTATATGCCTCCTATCTCACTCTGCAAAGTGAGTATATTAAAATAATATAAAAACATTAAATAGAGAGAGAAGAAAAACGCAAGATCAGTACAGTGGTATCATCTTCTCTGTTAATCCATCAGCCACCTCCAACATAGAGTGCCTGGTTCTTAGCCTGGTCTACTACTCTTCTAAAACCTGCCAACCAAAATTTAGCCATATCCTGGATTGATTGGAGCAGGCCGATACCATTGGGTGAAATAGTTCCTTGGATAACCTGGTCCCATGCCATAAAGAGCTTTAAAGCAACACCTTGAAATAAGCAACACATTGAATTGAATCTTGAATTGAATGCGTAACTCTCCAGTAGAAGTGGTACGTTGATGATGGTGGCCACCCCGGACCAGGACGGTCATCAGGGTGAGTTTGGATTCTCCCACAGTGCACTCAGAAGAGGTGTATCAGGTAAGACCAACGCCCCTTCTCCAGTGCGCTGGAGAATCCAAGCATGGGACATACCCAAGCTTAAAGTCCTAGAGATGGGAAACAGACTGGTCCCAGGTCCCCAAGGTGGGATGAACTCTCTGGAGCACTCTCCGCCCGAAGGACGCCTCAGCCGAGGCAAAAACGTCTAGCTTGTAGTGGCGGATACAGGGCAATGGGGAGGACCAAGTCGCCACCCTGCAAATATCCTCAATGGATGCCTACATTGCCCATTATGGCTGCACTCCTGGTCGAATGGGCCGTTATCCGCTCCAGTAAAGGTCTGGCCTTAAGCTCATAGGACTTGCCAATGCACACCTTCAACCAATGGCCTACAGTGGAGGGAGTCACCCTCCTGCCCATGGATGAAGGTTGGAACGAGATAAACAGGGATTCATCTGAAAGGATGCTGTTCTTTTGATGTATCTGTACCTGACGTCCAAGGTATGCAATCTTTCCTCCAGGGAATGATTAGGTCCCGAGCAGAAATCAGGCAGAATGATCTCCTGGGCCCTATGGAACAATGAGTTCACCTTGGGCAGAAAGGAGGGGTCCAACCTCAGAACAACTGTCCAAATGGAAGATGCAAAGATCCTCTCACACCGATAGGGCCGCTAATTCAGAAATCCTCCTGGCTGAAGTGATGGCCATGAGGAAGGTGACCTTAAGGGTCAAGAACTGGAGACTGGTGGTCCTCAACAGCTCGAATGGCGTGGACATGAGGGCCTGTAGTACTAAGGTAAGGTCCCAGGTGGGGTATCTATATACCACAGAGGGCTTCAGGTTAGCGGTCCCTTTGAGAAAGCTGCGCACCCTTGGATGTTGAGTGAGGGATTGCAGATTCTCACATGTCAGTACTGTGGACAATGCTGCCACCTGCCGACAGAGGGTGTTGGGAGACAACACTTTGTCCAGCTCCTCTTGTAGAAATCCAGGATCTCGGGGACCGATGCCAAGGTGGGGTTGATGTGTCCCTTGGAGCACCATTGACAGAACGCTGTCCAGGTTGCATTACAAATTTGATTTGTCGAAGGCCGTCTGGAAGCCTGAATCGTCAGTATCACCTTCCTGGAGAAGTTGTCCCTCTTCAGGAGGTTCCTCTCAAGTGCCAGTCAGTCAACTGGAGCCACTGAGGCTCTGGAAAGAGCACGACTCCCTGGCTGAGAGAAATCCTTTTCCTGGGGAATCCTCCAGGATGGGGACACTGAAAGGCTGACCAGACCTTCATACCGGGGCGTCTGGGCCAATGAGGGGCGAGAAGAAGGACCTCCGCCCTCTCCACTAACACCTTCCTGATTACCCTCGGGATGAGGAGAAGAGGAGGAAAGGCGTAGAGCAGCCTCTGAGGCCAAGGACTGCAGAGTGCATTGACCCCTTCTGCCCCCAGTGTTGCAAACCTGGAAAAGAACCTCAGCAACTGGGCGTTCGTCGGATGGGCAAACAAATCCACGATCGGATAGCCGAACCTCTTGGACAGTTCATTGAAAAGTTCCAGATGCAGGCCCCACTCGGACTGGTCTATTGTCATCCTGCTTAGCCAGTCTGCCTGCACATTTGTCCCCCCTGATATGTGCTCTGCTCTGATGGAGAGCATGTGCCTCTCCACCCAGAGCCCCAATTTCTCTGCCTCGCTCATGAGGGACCTGGAGTGGGTGCCCCTCTCGCCTTGGTGGCCACATTGTCTGTTAAAATCAGGACGTGATGGTCTGCAATGGCTTCCTGGAAGTGGCGGAGAGCCAGGTGTGCTGCCTGGAGCTCCAGCCAGTTTATATTGTTTTTTAGATCCGCCAGAGACCACCACCCCTGAACCACCTGGGACTGGAGGTGAGCGCCCCACCAAATAGGCTGGCATCTGATGTTATAGTTATGCATTGGGGCTCCTTGAATACGCATCCCTTCTTTATGGCTCGTGAAGTCCACTAGTGAAGAGAGCAAGGACCTTTGGTGGGACCTGCACCCTGGCACTGGAGATGCTGCCGCCGGCTCTCTGGTGTGGCAGAAGGAACCATTGGAGAGTTCTGGCATGCAGACGTGCCCAAGGCACAACTGCAATGCAAGAAATCATCTTTCCTAGGAACTGCGAGAGGAGAGCCAGGGACACTGTCTGAAGTGACCGGATCTGGTTCACTAAGGATCTTATACTGTCCTGGTGGTCCTGGGAAAGGTAGATCTCACATGACCTGGAGTTTATCATCGCACTGAGATGAAGAAAGCAAGTGGTGGGGACCAGGTGACTCTTTTCCTTGTTCACTGAAAACCCGTGTCTCTGAAGAGTCCGGATCACGGTTTGGAATCCTTTTTTGCTTGAGACGGGAGGACGACTGTATTAAAATGTCATCTAGGTAGCACTGTACCCATACAGGGAGTGCTCTGATGTTCGCCACCACTGCTGCCAACAGCTTTGTGAAGGTTCTGGGGGCTGATGACAGGCCAAATGGCAGGGCCCAGTACTGAAAATGGAGCCATGCATAATAAAACCGCAGGAAACTTCGGTGGGAAGGGCGGATGGGCACATGAGGTAAGCCTCCTTCAGGTCCACAGACGTTGCAGCCCAAGATGGATTGTAGGGACTGCATCTTGAAACATTTGTACATTACATGAGCATTGAGTTTCTTGAGGTCTAGAATTCCTCTCCAGCCCCCCAAACTCTTCGGTACTAGGAAAAAGATAGAATAAAACCCCTGGAAACTGGCTCGATGGCATGGATGTCCAACAAGTGTTGGACCTTGGCTTCCGTAAGGGCTCTCTTTATGTTTTTGGGGACTGGGCAATGCATGAAGTGAGTCGGAGGAGTGGAGAGGAATTCCAGTGGGAGGCCTAGCCTGTTTGTAGGATCCAAGCATCCATTGTGGTCCTCCCATTGGCTTGCAAAAAGATGCAG
This sequence comes from Pantherophis guttatus, assembly GCF_059756535.1. Taxonomy (NCBI): domain Eukaryota; kingdom Metazoa; phylum Chordata; class Lepidosauria; order Squamata; family Colubridae; genus Pantherophis; species Pantherophis guttatus. The sequence goes on along the minus strand of NC_142064.1, from coordinate 206,326,603 downwards.
TCGACCACCAATGGGGGGATTGGCCTGGTAGTCACTTTCCCTGGTGAAAGGGCCTGCTGCTGGACCCTCAAAATGATTGCTTGGCTGGAGGTTGTCACCTGCCTCTGTCACGGAAGCTAGATCTGTCTTGAAGTGGTCGGAACCCTGGGAATAGGTCCGCTGAAACTGCGTGGTGTTGGAGCTGGTGTCAGCAGACTGAAATGGCTGCCTTTGGAAATAAGGTGAGGGCCTACGATCCGTTCTCCTGTGCATGTAGGGCATCAGCTTCCTCCTGTCCTTATTCTTTATGAGGATGGGATCCAGTGCCTCTCCAAAGAGATTAGAACCCTTATAGGGAGTTGATGCTAACCTTCACTTTGACCGCATGTTGGCCTGCCAGTAGCGGAGCCACAGGAGGCAACGTGATGTAACGCTGGAAGCTAGGGCTCTGGATGCGAATTTGAGTGTTGTGTCGGCTGAAAATTCGGTGGGCGCCACCAACTTATTTACATCTTGGTGCAGCCTGGTTTCCTCAAGGGGCAGCCTCATTTGCATCTGGCAGAGCCAGAGCAAGGAGGCTTGGTTGAAGAAAGAAGCAGCTGTTGCTGCTGATTGCCCAGACGGCCACCTGATGAGTTTTGTGGAAGGACATTTCCGCCTTCCTATCCTCTGTCTTTAAGCCTTCTACAATGTCGGTAGGAAGGATGGCCGAGGAGGTCAGAAAGCATCCACCATCGGTAATTGTCGGAGCTCCTCGAGATCCGGGCCTGCACTATAAAGCTTCCTATCATTCCCACTAGGAGCTGCAAAGGAGCCAGGTTGGTTCCATTGTTGTTGAATTACATCAATGAACAACTTTGTGGAAGGGATGACCTCTTGTTCTGTGGTTGGTTCCTAGACAGCCCTTCATGTGGATCCAGAAGGCCCTAGGGGGTTTCTGCAAGAATCTCCAGTACTCCCATATTAGTCATTAGTCACTTGTAAAGTAGTGATTTAAAAAAGAGGGACAAAAAAGACCTGTGAAAGCAAGTTGGTCAGGTATCAGCCCCTCATCAGCCCCAAGTTCTGCAGCCAGTTCAATAGGATACAATCGTCAACTGATCTAATTGTTAAGGCACAAGACTAAAAACAAGAGGGCTGTGAGTTGTAGTTCTGGTCTAGGCCTGAAACATGAATCACTTTGGTTCGATCACTCTCAGCCCAATACTCTCAACATAACAACAGATTTGTTGTTATGGAGACAATAAGATAAGGAAAGATATGTTTGCCAACTTCAGTTATTTATAAAAATAATAAAGGCATGATTAAAAAGTCTAAAAAAATCTTGTCCAAGTCAATAAAAATTTGGCAAAACAGTACTTGAGCCAAAAGCCTGATTAATCATATGATGTTTTTATAGGAATAATCATATGATGTTTTTATAGGAATAAATCTAAATAAAATTTCATCTTGGAACATGAGGAAATGGCCATTAATTGCCGAAGAGCGGAATAATGATGCATAACATCCAACTTCTGGAGAATTGGTTTTTTAATTCCTATTTATATGTTAGATACAGGGCTATGCTATGATCCCTGCTTTAAGATAAAATACATTCAAAAAAATATAAATTTTATAGATTACAATTTGCAAAGTGAACACTATATTATCAAGAAGGTATCAAAGTGCCAGGAAACATTTACCAAGTCCTCCACACAAAAAGTTTACAGTACTAGACAAGAGAACAGAATTAACAACTTTTTTTTTCATTTTTCCCTCAACAAATAGACCTTCCATATAAAAATTATTCAAAAATGTGAATCAAACACCCAGTGGATTTAGTAATTCCTGAGCAAGAGAAGTACCTGACAAGAATAACCTTTGCCAAAATGTCTAGAATCTCATAGTGAGACTCCAAAAAGTTTCAGTCTAACAAGTACAATAACTTTCCAGAGTCATGGTAATAAAGCTAATTTCTTTTCAGTGAGTGGGTGATGGTGGGAGGGGGTTTGTAAATGGAACAAGTGTTTCACTATGAATGTACTTTGTAAGTATATTTTACATCACTTCACGCTGTAAGACAGAAGCCTAATTGTATAAACTTTGGTTCTTAGCCTCATCGCCACTTTTCATCACCTCAGTTAGGACTTATTTCTCCATATAAAGACTTTCTAATCATTCCTAACAAGTACTGCGGACTTTCTGTATGGTCTAATAAGATATGAAACACTGAAAAGTTTCTAATATGCATTCATGTGCCTTAAAATATTGGGCTCAGACCAGCAGTGAAATCCACTTACCTTCGCTACCGGTTCAGGAACGCGCTATCCGTACACGCGCCTCTTTTGCACATGTACAGAGCCTTCTGAGCATGCACAGAGGGTCAAAAACCAGATGTAACTACATCCCAGCAGGTGGGTGGAGCCTCCCACCGTCGGCACTACCAGATAGATCCGGCCGGATTTCACTGCTGGTTCAGACTCTAAGAATCAGTCCATTTATTCAAAAGGCAGGTGGTCTTCAACTTACAACAGTTCATTTAGTAACCATTCAAAATTATGACGACATGGGAAAAAGTGACTTATGACCATTTTTCACATGACTGTGGCTGTATCCCCATGGTCATGCAATCAAAATTCAAATACTTGGCAACTGACTCATGTTTATGACTGTTGCAGTGTCCCAGGGTCATGTGATCACCTTTTGCTACCTTCTGACAAGTCAATGGAGACACCAGATTCACTTAACAACTTTACAATGGCAATGATTCATTTAACAACTACAGCAAGAAAGGGCATAGGGCAAAATTCATTTAACAACTGTCCCTCTTAGCTAGCAACAGAAATTTTGGGCCCAATTGTGGTCGTCGTCGTCGTTATTATTATTATTATTATTATTATTATTATTATTATTATTATTATTTTATTTCTATACCGCCCTTCTCCCGAAGGACTCAGGGCGGTGTACAGCCTATTTAAAAACATAAGACAAACATCAATTTAAAATTTAAAATTATTAAATAAATTTGGCTCCATTTAAAACTCCAGAAATTTAAAATACTCCAATTTAAAATTATCATGTCGATAGCCCCGCCTTGCGGAACAACAGAGTCTTCAGTGCACAGCGAAATACCCGGAGGTCGGGGATCTTACGTATTTCCGGGGGCAGTTCATTCCACAGCACCCGGAAGACCACTGGGAGCCAGTGCAGCTCGCGCAGGAGGGGTGTCATATTCTGGACCAGTTGGAGCCTCCGAGTGCTCTTCAAGGGGAGCCCCATGTAGAGAGCATTACAATAGTCCAGCCGGGAGGTGACAAGGGCATGAGTGACCGTGCGCAAGGCGTCCCGGTCCAGAAAGGGCTGCAACTGGCGAATCAGGCGAACCTGATAAAAGGCCCCCCTGGCCACGGCCGTCATATGCTCTTCTAAAGGTCATAAGTTGAGGACCACCTGTATATTAAAAGTTTCATGATTACGCCAAATTAGTTATTTTTCAAGGAAAGATCAAGGTGAAAGTCACTGTTGACTATGAAAAGCTTTGATGTTCATCTCAACTTTGCCAAATTAGATTAAACTGGATTATTTTAACTGCTGTTTTAAATGGATTTTAGCTGGTTTTCTCTTCTCTTTTTGCCTGATTGCTTGAGTGCTACACTAGTATAAAGACAGGGTATAAACCAAGAAAAAAATAGCCTAAGAGCTTATACCTCATTTCCAATGTTGCTTGTAGTTTGAATTTACATCTGAACCTAGATATTCCAAGTACAAAACAAAAACAACACCTAACTATAATGAAGGCTGTACTTCAACTGTGAAGAAATCTAAAGGATAAAAAACGTTGAAAAGCCAGTTTTGTTTGTTTTGTTTAAAATTCCATTAATTTCTTCTAATCAAGTAACATCCATATTCCACACAGAATGCAAATGACTATTCTTTATCAAGGTCAAGTGCTTCAATAGCAATAGCACTTAGACTTATATACTGCTACATAATGCTTTACAGCTCTTTGTAAGCAGTTTACAGAGTCAGCATATTTCCCCAAACAATCTAGGTCCGTGATGGCGAACCTATGGCACGGGTGCCATAGGTGGTACCCGTAGCCATATTGGTGGGCACACGAGTGTTGCCTTAGCTCAGCTCCAGCGCACATGCGCGCACCGGGCAAATTATTTTCAGGCCTTCCGGTCCCACCAGAAGTCGGGAAACTGGCTGTTTCCGGCCTCCAGAAGGCCTCCGGGGGGGATGGGGAAGGCTGTTTTTGCCCTCCCCAGGCTCCTAGAAAGCCTCTGGAGCCTGGGGAGGGGGAAAAACAGACCTACCAGGCCCACCGTGTCATCACGTGCCAAAAGCAGGGGGAAGTGTGGGGGGTGATGTGTGCATGCACGGGAGGGCGAGGCACATTGAATTATGGATGGGGGCACCCGCACCCGCAATCCCCCATGCTCCCCCCACTTTTGGCACATGACGGCAAAAAGGTTAGCCATCATTGATCTAGGTCCTCATTTTACTTACTTTGGAAGTATGGAAGGCTGAGTCAACCTTGAGCTGGTGAGGATCAAACTCCTGGCAGTTGCCAGAGTTAGCCTGCAATACTGCATTCTAACCACCATAGCTCTTTCAAACATCCAAAAGATATTTATTTGATCTACTAGTGCAGGGGTGTCAAACTCGCAGCCCATGGGCCAGATGCGTCACGTGCTGGCCACACCCATGCCAGGTTTAGTGAAGGGGAAAAAAGTCACAATGTCATGTGACAACGCTATGACGACACAAGTTTGATACCTCTGTACTAGTGAAACCACTGTTTTCCATACTGGGATTCATAAACTATTTATCAACTCAAGATACAAATTAGTAGAGTCATATGTTTTGTAAACGATAAACAATTTTCTTGTGATATGGTCATGTATCTTGGCTATTAAGTTTTGCATGAGTTAGAAATGAAAAAAATATAGGAAGTTTTGCTACTGAAGAGACATCAAGAATCTACATAATTCAGCAACAGGGATCGTAAATGAAGTATTTGGACATTGGTCAAATGTTCCTAAAACAAATAAAAGCAAGCAGTCTAATGAGACATTTTGTTACTCATGTTCTAAAGGAAGTATTTCAACGAATACCAAAAGAGTCGGTGGCAAGAATGTTAATTGTTTTGGGTAATAGTGTTAGATATTTTAGTGAAATATTTAGATTAAAATCAAATCTACATTCAATCTCTAATAAGTTAAAGATATGTGTCAAAAATGTAATCTTATATAAGAAATGGTATTTTAACTGTCAGAAATTCACAGTTCTATATTGTCATCTTTAGTCCCAGAACAAAGGTTTTGAAATAGTTTGTAATGTTAATGAATTCTTTAAAATTCAGTGCTACTGTATATTTCACCCATATTTTAATCCTTATTTATGTATCTTGAACAAAAAGCATTACAAATCATTGGGTCTGATAAAGCTGTACAAGAAAGACAAATATATAAAGAAAAGTTAGTATTGTATTGGAAAAGTGTTTGAATTCTGCATTTAAAGGTTTTTATTTTTTTGCACAAATCATCTTGTTATGCCACTCTTTAAAATCAGAGTATATGTGGTTTAACTAACAGTATTTACCTATATTTAGCGTTTCTGAAGATGTTTTACTTCAGAATGCAAGTGGAGAGAACACATTTCAATACCTCTATCTATACAAATTGAGTAAAAAAAACTTTTCTGATCCAAATAATTTTATGAAGTTAAATATTAGTATCAGAGACAATTTCTCCATTTATTTTTCTTTTTCAGTACTGCATTTTTTTGTTGATGCAGAAAGATCAAAGTGTTACCAGTTTAAGAAATCTATAAAATTAATTAAATTACATGAAATAATAACTTTCCTAGTTCAACCATACTTTGCTTGAAGCAAAGATATAGAAATGTGAGACATCCGACATGAGCCTAAGCCAAGCATCCCTGGGTGCTAAAGAAACTTATGAATCAAGGCTAAGTTGGAAAGTTATTTATTTCATTTGCAGTCATGGCAAATACACAGAACAACACATAGCAGAAAAGGCCTTTATTTCCAGGAGTACAAGCAGTGAAATATCTTTGGGCTATATTGGAATGTAAACTGTGTTCTAATAATGAAGTTCATAAATATCTACGGCAATACTTTGGAAAAAATCTACTATTGGAAAGCTCAGGCAGAAGTTGGAATCATGCCTTTAAATCAACTACTATGTAATAAATATTTTAAAGTATTTTGCCCATCTTCAAGTTCACTCTGGTCTTCCCAATTCACCACATGTCAGTATCTTCAGTTTAAGCATGTTCTAATGAAATAATATGGATGAGGGAATTTGGGAGCCTCAAAGGATCAGAGTTGCTTTATTACCTGATGGAATCCCATGTCAGAATTAAAACCTATAACAGATGTCTATCAAAAGCTCAAAAATATTTTTAAAGTGGTCATTTTTGGGATATTTCAAACATGGTCTAAACAATTAAAAAAATTCTTTATGAGAATAGTAATTGTGGATATACAAACTAAAAAGTTGTAAAAAACTTTTACCTCAGAACCTTCAACTATTTATTACTTCTGCGGTAGCCAAATTCTGTATTGCTGTGATGAAAATAAGGCATAATTGGTTACAGAAATAACCAGTTTTTATTCATCACTGTTTACTATGTTATATTTTTATACATTACACAAATTACATTATGTCTTAGCTATTTTATTTTAAGTGATATGTATTTTTATCTCATAGATTGCAATATTTTAGATTTATACTTGCATAGGTAACACACCAGTATAGTAGTTATATGCTACCGTGTTTCCCTGAAAATAAGACAGGGTCTTATTTTCTTTTGACCCCCCAAATAAGGGCTTGGCCTTATTATCGGGAGGTCGCATTATTTTGAGGGTGCAGGAGGCGGCGTGGGATTGGATGTCCTGTCACTGCCATCGCCTCCCCTCCCTGTTCTTTGTGCCAGCCAATTGGCCCAACACATCCCACCCCAGCCCAATAGCAACAGCTGCTTCCCTTCCCCATCTCTTTATTGAGAGGGGTGGCAGGTGGGCTGTGGAGAAGTGAGATGCATGGAGAGAGACATGGCTCTCCTTGCCGTCTCTTCTCCCCCCTCGCCGGGCATGGTTGGGCTCCTGCCCCTTGCTTAGCCACCCGCCCCCTTTAGGGATGCAATTTGGGGGTGGCCGGTGGGGTGGGTGAGAAGTGGGACGGAGGTCTTACCTTTCAAGCTCCATCGCTTTCTTCGCTGTTGTGTCCAGGGAAACACGCTGTAAAAGAAAACTTTGCGAGAAGATTTTCTTTTACAACGTGTTTCCCTGGACACAACAGCGAGGAAAGCGATGGAGCTTGAAAGGTAAGACCTGCATCCCGCTTCTCGCCCGCCCCAACTGCCACCCCCAAATTGCATCTCTAAAGGGGGAGGGTGGCTAAGCAAGGGGCAGGAGCCCAACCATGCCCGGCGAGGGGGGAGAAGAGATGCCATGCTCAGCAGGGGGGGGGAGAAGAGATGGCAAGGGGAGCCAAGTCTCACTCCATGTGTCTTCTCCCCCGCCCCACCTGCCAACCCTCTCGATAAAGAGATGGCAAGGAAGGGAAGCAGCCAGGTTGCTGTTGCCATTGGGGTGGGGTGGGACATTTGGGCTGCTCAGCAAGCGCGAAGAACAGGAAGGGGAGGGCATGTCCCCTCTTTCCCCCCCTCCGGCCTCACCTCATTTTGGTTGCGCGGCAAGCAACCAGAGGAAATGGCGGGATCGGCTGAGCATGCGTGTAAGTAGTTGGTGGGGGGGGCTTACTTTGCAGGGCTGGCTTATATTATCGTATGCATTGAAAAGCCTGATTGGACTTATTATCCGGACATGTCTTATTTTCGGGGAAACACAGTATGTTTTTATTATGGAGAATCTTTGTTATGCTAGTACTTCATCTCACCCATTTGATTTTACTTCTCTGTTGTATATTTCCAAATCTTGCTGGTCACTGATCAAATGCACAGTATTTTAGTTCAACGTGAGTTTGTTAAAAAGAGATTGTCCCATATGTAACTAATTAGTAGACCAAAGGAAACTTGTATATGGGGTATGCATAGAGTTAGTAAAACAGTTAATAAAGCTGACCAGAGTTTCCTTCTTGATAAAGCAGAACAATGCAGGATAGAGGTGCCACTGTCATATGGATTCACAACTGGCTGAACCACCATACTCAAAATATGTAGTTCTTAATATTTATTTATTTATTTATTTATTTATTTATTTATTTATTTATTTATTTATTTATTTATTTAATTCAATTTGTATACTCAGGGCGGTGCACAGCCAGAACTAAAACACATACCAATACAAAATTTAAAATTATTAAAAGAATTACATAAATGGCCCAATTTAAAACAATTCAATTAAAACCCAATGACAATTTAAAAACTAAAAAACTTAAAAAAGACTAAAAAGGGGGGAGGGGGTTCACGCCAGCCCTGCTTGATGGAAAAGAAAAGTTTTCAGGGCACGGTGAAAGACCCGGAGATCCAATATCCTTCGTATCTCCGGGGGCAAATAGTTCCAGAGGGCAGGAGCTGCCACAGAGAAGGCCCTCCCCCTGGGAGTCGCCAGCCAACATTGCCTGGCTGACGGCACCCTGAGGAGTCCCTCTCTGTGGGAGCGTACTGGTCGGTGGGAGGCTATCGGCGGCAGAAGGCAGTCCTGCAAATACCCAGGTCCTATGCCATGGAGCGCTTTAAAGGTGGTAACCAACACCTTGAAGTGCACCCGGAAGACCACTGGAAGCCAATGCAGCTCACGCAGGAGAGGTGTCACATGGGAGCGCCCCCTCGCTCCCATAATCCCCCGTGCGGCCGCATTCTGCACCAGTTGGAGCCTCCGGGTGCTCCTCAAGGGGAGCCCCATGTAGAGAGCATTGCAGTAGTCCAGGCGGGAAGTGACGAGTGCCTGAGTGACTGTGCGTAAGAAGTCCCGATTCAGAAAGGGACGCAACTGGCGAATCAGGCGGACCTGATAAAAAGCCCATGTAGATCTATGTCTGCATGGAGAGATGGTATAGGGTACCTGAATAGGCTCTGTCCTGTCCTCTTCAATATTTTAATAAATGAATAGCGTGTCCAGTTCTGCAATACAAGAAGGATGCTGCGGAACTGGAAAGAATGTAGAAAAGACTCACAAAGATACTGAGATGCTTGGAGATTAAATCATATGAAGAACTGTTGAAGTAATATATTTAGCCTAAAGCTACATGATAGCAGTCTTCCAATACTTGAAGGGCTGTCACAAGGAAGAGGTTGTGGATTATTCTCCACAACACCCAAGGGTAGATGAAAACTAATGGATGAAAAGTTTTACAGAGAGAGATCCAAACTTAAAATAAGGAGAAATTTCTTAACTGTGAGAACTACTGAGCAATGCAATATCCTACCTTCTGGTGTCCTGGGTGCTCTATTAGTAGAGATTTTCAAGTAAATATTGGACAGATGTTTGCATGAGATGATATAAGGATTCTTGCTCTGGATTTTTTTTTGGGGGGTGGGGGCTGAAGACTTCCAAGGTTCCTTTCTAATCCTATGTTTCTACAAAGCCCCCTGCAATGTGTCAAATAGCATCCAATCCCAAAATAATTACTAGGAAGCATATATTTCACTATTGTATCATTTTAAAAAAGGAAGAAAGCTTTTAAGAGAACATTAGATATATAAAGCATTGACTTTAATTACTAAAAAAAATGTTAAATGGGGAAGAGGGAAATCAGTTGTCCATATCAGAACTCTAGAAATTGATTGAATTAATTCTGATCAATTTCAGGATGTCTGTTTTCTACCCAAAATTCTAAACTAATCTTTTAATTTGACTGCATACTGAAATCAGAATAAAAATTCTCAGGAGGAAGGATAACTTTGCTTGATACTATACAATCTAAGTTATATTTTACTCATGTTTTAGTAGTCAGATGTTTCATACCAGGAACAAATATGTTCATCTACTGTACTGTTCCAATTTACCACTTTCATCCTTTCTTAGCATAAGGATTTAATACTTGGTAGAGGAAATTGTTCTTAACATTCAAGTTAATATTCCATGTTTCTGATAAAAAATATATCATAACAACTTGAATAATGTTTATCCACAAGATTCTTTGTTTTCACTGCAACACATACTCCCCTGCAATTAGTTTCAACTGTATATTATAAATGAAAATTATATGCTCATAAAATATGAAAGTGGCCCAAGAGACATTCCTACAGTCAGATAGGAACAGTAACTTATGCATATTTACTTGGGAACTCAATACAAGTATGTGTTTAAAAAACAAATTTAAAACTTCAGCATAGCTAGATGAATACTTATTACTGGCGACAGTACAGATGCCCCCCCTTCAATTCTAATATGTTATATGTTGTTATACTTACATACTAAAATGCATCAACTGAAGTCTGAAGGGATTGTAGCTCTCCAAAAACCTATTAACATTCCAGATATTTCAACTTCTTAACAGGATGTTCCAAACTGGCATGCTAACCTATATTTAGGATACTACTGTGGTGCAACCAATATTAAAAGCAAGCAAATCAGCATGCCTAGACTAGTATAAATATGTCTGCAGTGCACTCTAAATTAAGCAGTAGCACACAGACTGGAAATGCAAAGAAAACTTATTGAACAAATTAACAACACTGTAAAATTAAAGAAGCAAAAGAATACCAAAATTGATATGTACTACACAGGACATGTAGTATGTTTGCACAACATACCGAACTTGGTTACTCAATTAACCTGTTTTCTGGGTTCTCAAAAAACCAACTGAGAAATAACAAACCAAATGGCTTACATTCACTTAGCATACTAAGCCAACCATCCTCCCCACTCTAAAGTGAGAAGTTAACCAAGTTTAACATATTGTGCTAATGCAGCTAGTGCTAATGCAGCTAGTGCTAATGCAGCTATTAGTTCTTTAACTGTCTCAGATAAGTGTTGTGAAAACAAATTAAGATTACAAGGAATCCATGTAGCATGGATTTTTATTTATTTATTTCTCCAAAATTACCAAACTACAGGAACAGGACAGGGAGCTCTTTAATTGTAATTGTTTTCTATTTATAGAATAGGATGTTTAGAGATACTTAGCCAAGGTGACATAAGCAAGGGAAGGCATGGCATAAATCATATTTCATAAGAAAAAGAGATAGCACTTGGCTAACAAAATTGTCAGGGACTACAGCTTTCTTTTAAACACCAAATCTACATTCACATCCTCTCATTTTCTCATTCTCTGCTGATTAACAGGCTGGAAAATCTGGATTGAATTCAATGGCTGTCAAGCAGGAAACAAATCTCAGATACATGATGTTAATCAGACTGAACTTGTCCTTTTCCCCCCATTCCCCAGAATCAACCAATATCCATGTTCTCGGCCCTATGAAAACCATTGCTCATTTCAATTTCCCCAATGCTAGCCAATTTTTTATGGATTTTTAACTTGGGACAATTCTCAAGACAAACACCAAAGAGTACTGCTGAGTTGTTTAATTAAATTTCCTGACTTTTTAAACTTTATAATATCACTGTAGCCCCCAATTTAAAAAAAACTAAAACTTAGTCAAAGTTTCTCTTGATTTAAATGACCCCAAATGATGAAATTTCAAATTCTATTTATTTTTATTTATTTTAAATTTTTATGTCATCCATCTTCCCTACATGGTAACTCTGGGCATCTTATAAGAATGCCTGTTCCATGACACTAGACCAGCTTAAAACACGCAAAGGCCTGCAACAAGAATCAGTTAAATGTTTTACTAATGACATAATAAAAACTACACATTCAAATTTGTGTGCATGCATATTAATCTAAGAACAACAAAAGATCATAATTGTATTAACCAGCTATTAACTGGCCAATATCCATGTTAAAAACATTTTCCAGGTCTTTATTAGGTACCATACATTAAGTCATGACCTAATAGTTCCAACTCACTTTACTACAAACTAAACAACAAATTTTGCTAGGAAAATGTCACAGCTTTGAAAGTGAGTCTGTTGACAGCCGCTTGGGGCTTTTATATAGTTTTCTTTAATCTCTTGATGTACAAAATTTGAACCAGAAGTTAATGTATTGTGAACGAGGTTTATTGTGAACAATTCAAATCTACAAGTTAGTCAACCTTACTTCTGACTTAAGCACATCTTATCAGCTCCACCTATAATTAACATTACTGGTTTCACATACTTTTGTTATGACATTCCATTACCGAACAGTAATGAAAAGTTACAAGTAATCTCTGTAATTGCTTACACAAAATTCTGACTGATTAATTACATCTTTTCACTCCAATGCACAATGCACAGTGGCTAGACTTTCCTCTTTTCCAATCCCTAACCTAATAAAATGTAAAGCCAGCCATCTATTCCTTCTAACAGAAATTATTTATTCTTTGTCAAACTTGTAATATCTGTATGGGAGCTATCAAAGATAGTAGTAATCTACTTTTAGAGAGGGAGATTTACATTTTCCCTATAAACTATATTTATTCTTGAGGAAGTTTATATAATTGACATTGGTTTTTGTATGTACTTTTGAAAGCATTTTAAAGAATTATAGTAAAGAATGTTACCACTACTGATCCAGAATTTATTAATTCATTATTAAAACAAAAGGCAAAATTGATTCAATCTGCAAATGAATTTTTTGTAGGAATGACTTATTTAATTCCATTAAGCAATATAAAACAAAAATGAGGGACACTGTAACCGCACAACTCTGCACTGACAAGTATCGAACTAGGTAAAACTGAGATATTTTGAACATGAAATTATATACTTTAGACACTGTAGATACAATTTTCTGTAAAAAGACAATGTTTACCAATTAAAATAGAAAAGTAGATCCAGAATGGTGAATCTAGCCAGGAATCCATTTAATTCAACAATATTCCTGTAGTAGGAAGCTAAACGCTTTCAGGAAGTCCATGAGCAAAGCATTGACTACTTGCTTCGTAGGTCTACATACTGGTAACAAAAATGCCCCCTTATTAATCATGTTGGATCTCTCCTGTTTGCAATACTGAGTTAAATGTCTATCCTTAAGAATATATTGATTTTTTCCAATCATTTTGTCTGTGAAAAACCAGAATTTGATCACTGGTGAAATCACCTTCTTCTCAAAAGTGACATGAAATTTTCATAGAGTTCATGTTATCATCGCTAAAATTGTTTATTGTATTAGCCATTGTTCTGGAGTTGAAAATGGGAGATTTTTCTGCCTATTTTTTTAAAAAAATTGATAATACATTCAATACTCGGTTCTATTCTTTCACTGTTCTTCTCTACACAAGGCATTGTCTCTTTATTCCACAAATGTTTTAAATTTAAATTGCTTTTCTTTACAATAACCACCAAGATTATATGATAACAGTAGGGAAAAAAAACAGGTGGCAATTTACTTAAGAATCTTGGAGAAATTAACAGAAAATCCAAAAATGATCTATTTATCCTTCGTTACTAGTGCCTGATGTCTTTAAAGAGTACATAATTTATTTCTTGGTACAATGACTTTCTGGCAATGCCATCCAGACAATGAATATGTGCTATGGCTAGTGAAATGTCAAGATATATATTCAATGTCTCTCATGATTAGCATTCAAAAGTCAATTAACAAAGAAATAGTAGATATGAAAACTTATACTTTGCACCTTTTTTCTTTCTTCTTTTAGTAATTAAGAACACTGATAACACATCCCAAGAGAGCTATATAAATATTTTGCAACAATTAAGTAGTCCATTTTATCACTGCAATATCAAGAATAAAAAAGATCTATATGCTCTAAGACTCTAAGATACCAGCTCTGCAATAATCCCATCATATTTGTTGTGGTGGTGATTTCTAAAGCTACTTACAATCAATGATTATTGCCTTCACATATTATTTTGGAAGGGCTTCCATTATGAATTAAGTCTTATGGTAGCAATTTGCCAGTTAAATCTTGTACAGAACCAAGTAATTATGTATGGGAAGTTTAAAAAAATAGGAATGAGATATGAAATATATCAGAGTTTTTTCAAGAGAAACAAAAAAAGCACTTCACATGTGTTGATGTTTAACAATGGAGCTCAACAACTTATCAAATTCACAATTAAAAACTAAGGGTTCTCTTCCATTTGAAGTACTTACTGAAACAGGCCAGAATATTTACACTACAAATGCATTCTTGATTTTATATGCTGAAGTTCCCATCATACTTTAGTCAAGGAAGAGTTACAATCGAATGCAAGGTAGCTAAAATAGAAGCAAAATGTGTATGGAACTCTTTTGTCTTTATCCAAATTATGAAATCAAAAAAGAAATTTACCAGTATACCGTTACTCTTCAATGCTCTGGACTGATTCTAAGAGTCATGTTATTTTGAATTATTTCTGTGCAATGGTGGTTTACAATCTAACCAAGAAGCCAGATTCATATACAAACAAGAATTACATTAATCACTATCAACCTAGTTAAATTGGTGCAATGCTTCCCAAATGTCTGAAAAAATGTGCATTTACTTACCAGAGAAATTCTAAACATTAGATTTAAAAGGATTTGTGTTGGAGTGCATAGAAATATGCTCATTCAAAGGAATACCTCCTTCATTTTTGCATACATCAATGTTCATGGCATGCCATCTGGCTGAATACAATGGGCAGCTTCCTTTGAAGGCAAGAATCCCGCTGCATGTCAAGAATTGGAAGTGACTGCATACTCAAATTATAATGAATGCAGAGACTACATAGAACTGCAAACCTCCAGTGAAGTCTTATTGGAGAGAGATAAGAACATATGCAGCAGCAGCCTATAGTTTGTGTGCATACTAAGTATGCACAGTACTCTTTATTTAATTTATTTAGCATAGCAAGTATGCAGCACAACTGATACACCATTTGGGAATTAATGAACAAACATAATTGGTATGCAGGTTACAGCCAACATACCACCATACATCTTTATTAAAAGGAACTTTTCCTCATTCTCTATGCATTTGAGAAAAGAATGTGGCTTAGTAACACATTTAAAATAGTTATGTCTTTGTAAAAATGGGGATCCATAAAACATCTTGCATTGGGTACTCAGAAAATTATTTTTTTGTACATTGAGGAACTTTCCTTGTCCCTAAACTAAGGAATGATTTTTGTCCTAAATTATTAGCACTCTTAATACAAGCAAGGGAAGCCCTTATGCTGAACCAAGAGTTAACCATAAAACATTTTTATTCACTTGGAATGTTAACACAAAATGTTAGTATATTCTATAAGAAACCTGCTAATCTTTTAGGCAGTAAAAGTTATAGAACTGTTTATCAAAGCAGGTCAATATAAAATATTGCATAATTTTACCGCCTCTGACTTGCCATTTAACCAATAGCTCCACTGAAGTCCCAAATAATTTGTAATTAATATTAATCACATAATTATTCAGTGCCTTAAGCTAGACAGGTGAATACCACCATATTCTGATTTCATATATTAGCCAGGAGCAAGAGAGACCTCAAAATTATAACCCTTCATCACAAGAAAAACACCTTCACAAGGGGAAAGCAATACAACCACATATCACAGAGAAAGAACAGCTGGAATAAAGTTACTACATTGTTAGAGACAGAATACTCACCTTCTATGAACAATTCTACTAGAAAGGGAAAGTTGAAAAAACATTTTGGTCTCATCTATCCTTCAAATATTTAAGCAAAAATAACAGCAAAGAGAGATACTGAAAATAAATAACTGCTTTAGTTTACTATTACCTCTGAATTCAATATTTACCTCCTGAAACTTTCTTTTCACTTGCCTTCTTGGAATATCTTAATTTGCAAACTGCTACCAGAGCCAGCCTCTCAAATTGACATAAGTTCAGAACATAATTGTTTGAAAAGTATCATAAAAATTAGCACATAATTTATAAAGGAGTCAAATAATTTCAAGATAGAACACAAACATCTTAGGAATTCATGTACTGTAATGTTTCAGTCTAAAAATCAGCAAATGAGGTATGAATTGATGTGGAAGCTGTTTACATAGTAACTTTTCTCTGTGAAATATTAATGGAGGAAAAAGAACACAACAGAGAAAATCGCTCTGCTTACTTTCTCAAAGGGTCAAGGTCTAGTTTTAGAACTCCAGCACAAAACATAAAAAAAGTAAACCCTGAGGTCGTTCCAGATTTTCAAAAAAAGCAGTTGCCTTTCTATGGAAAAAAGCAAAATTTAGTTACCTCTTTTCTTTTTCTTACTTACTCTGCATTCATGTTAGAAATTAAAAACTTTGTATCAGATTTTTAAACTTTTGCTGCAATCATGCTTTGAAGTTCCTCTTTATTAAGATACTTTATTAAGGTAGTTAAAATGTACTGTAAAGTTTTCTCTAAGGGATTTCTGTTGCCAGGGCCTTCATTGGAATTGTTTTAGAGCAGTTAATCAGGTTTAAACTATCAACACATATATTTAAAGGATTTTCTTTCTTTTGCTGTATTTTTGTTACATGCATGATACACAAGGCTTTTCAGTAATATTTCCTGGAAACATAACTTTGCACACTGAATGCAACATTTCAAATAACATTTATATTAGGAGTTATTTCCCAAGAAGCCAAGTCCACAATACATACTTAAGCGTCAACTACTGGTATTTTGGAAACCTTTAAAAAGATCAACTATGCAAAAGCAGCAGGGTCTAATTCCCATAATCAGTATAAGTAAGTTCTGTACACGTCCATATGTCCAGAACAAATAATTGTGGAACTAGTGCAATATGGGGGAAATGTCCACTACATCAGCTAAGGAGGTCACTATTTGAACATGCCCTTACGTATCGCTTCTAAATATACAGAGGATTTATAAATTTAGCTGAATGCTTGAACTAAATTCAGCTTTTGAAATGCATTGTTTATTCTCCATATGGTGGATACCAGCACTTACTGGTATCATGACAGCATTACCTACAAGAATAATGATTCCAAGACATTACTTTACAGATCAATAGAACCTCTGGTGAATACATCGATCTTTTTAAACAAACTTACATTTAACTTGTCAATGATTCCTGCAGGCCTAACTCTCCGGGCCACAAACATGAAGATAACTTTAATATATAAACATGCACCAACAGGAAAACACTATCTCCTGCCTAGCACTTAAAAAGCCCCTGGTACTTCCAACTGTAAAAATTAGCTACACACAGCTGCAAGCCAACCAGTACATACTTTACTGACAGCAAAGGATTATATTTCTTGGTTTCCTATTTTACAAGATTGTTGGAAGGCCCACCGAGACATAATGCTGAATACTTTTATCTAAATCAAATTACAGTGGCTGTGAATTCTGGACATTGCAAATGAATGTTACACTATTCTATTCGGCATATAGTATACAATGGAACCTTTTAACGATTTCCCAACCCCTTTTTGAATCTCTTAACTTGGATATCTCCAGAACTTTTGGCCAAAACCTAAAGAACCTTGCCTGTTCAGTAGTGCCATATTATCAAAAACATCTATTCCTCACTTAGAGAAACAACTGCAGCGTTTCTGAGAAAGGCCTTCAATGATCACTAAAAATGGCAAAGAAACAAGAGCTACCCTCCTCGGCTGTAAGGACAGACCGCTCAGTTTCCTAACCTAGGTTCTTATTTCCCAACGTTTCCCCGTCAATGACAACACAAGGCTCACCAACCTAGCTCGGAGGCACCTCAGCGCGCATCCCCCCCCCTCCATGCCCAAAGGCCACCTGCACCTGCTGAGCTTGTCTCGGTTGCATTCAAGGATCCCCCGCTCACCGGCTACCTCACCGCCACACGCCCCTTCGGCCGGGAGGGCAGCGGCCCAGGCCCAAGGTGAGAGACCCACGGCGAAGATCACCAGGGGAAGCCCATCCACCAGGACGCGGCTGTGAGAGAAAGGAGGCGCCAGAGCCTTTGAGGGATTGAGGGGGGGGGGTTGAGAACGCCCAAAGCGCCAACCGCTGCAACTTAATCCGGGGCGCCGAGAGGCCTCAGGACTTCCCGGAGTCCCGCAACCCAGCTTTCCACCGATGCTTTGCGAAGCTTCTCCGGCGCCCGGGCTCACTTACCACGGGGCTCGCGCGCTCCTTGCCCACCCCGCCCCGCCAGCCCTTCCGAAGTGCGGCCCGCGAGGAGGCCGCTCCCTCCCGGGACCCGCCACCGGCACAGTGACCGACAGACCAGGCGACAGAGCAAGCGCGACGGCGCGCGACACGTACCTGGGGGAGGGGCGGCGCACAGGAGCCTAGCAACCGCCGGCACGAGCGCGCCACAACCAATCACGGAGCCTGCCCGAGCTCGAGCTGCAACACACACATCGCCGCTCGGCAGCGTCGGCTTGTTTGGCCAGCGGCAGCCCAGCCCAACCTAACTCAACTCGTCGGACTCCGCCTCACGCGCAAGAACTCCCCCTACCCGACCGCAGGACACGCCTCCTCTCCGAGCCAAGCCACGCCTCTTCTTCGCCGTGCGCGTTCCTCGGGCTACACCTTCTGGGATCTGCTTACACTGTTTCCCCCCCCCCCACTCCTCAACTCCCAGAATGGAGACCACGCCCCTCCTTATATTTCTTATTGGGCAAAACTGAGTAAGATTTCAGCTTGTCGGTTTCCGATTGGTGGGTCCCAACATTCTTGCGGGAGGTGAAAGAAATCCCGCACATGCATCGCCCCACCTGCGAAGCCCTCTTGGGTTTCTCCTTTCCTCCAAGGGACAAAACCCAGGAGGGGGGTGCAAGTGCTTTCCTGAGGCCCGGCCTCTTAGGCTGCATTGCAGCGCCTCTTTGTAGAAGCGAGGCCAAGGCTGAAATCTTTTCGGAAACCCTAAAATATCCTTGTTTTGTAGGGAACTGCTGAGGTTACCCGGGGAGGAAGGTATTCTATATCTCCACATCTGTAAAGTGCAAGGAAACAGCAATAAAAGCTGCGACGTTATTCCCCGAAAATATTGGAATTTTAGTTTAAGGATCCTAAACTTAAGTTAGCTCGACCATTTGAGTGCACGTGTTGTATTTGGAGGGTAGCTGCTGGCTGGGATTTTTGGAGCTGGCCCAATCTAGCTGGAGAACGCCAAGCCGGTGAGCATGTGGACGCACAACCACTCTGAAATCTCCGGATGAAAAAAAGCAACCAGACAGTTCAGTTTGATTCCTTCAGTAAAGCCAGAGTTAAGTGTTCTGCAGGTCCGCAGATTATGCAACTGAATCCCTTAGTACAGGTGTTCTGCAGATCGCTACACCTTGTTGTTGTTAGTTGGGAAGACCTGTCTGACCCATCGTGACCTCATGGACAACGTTCCTCCAGGCCTTCCTGTCCTCTACCATCCCCCGGAGACCATTGAAGCTCATGCCTACTGCTTCAGTGACTCCATCCAGCCACCTCATTCTCTGCCATCCCCTTCTTCTTTTGCCCTCAGTCTTTCCCAGCATTAGGCTCTTCTCCAGTGAGTCCTTCCTTCTCATTAGGTGGCCAAAGTCTACCTTAGCTATACCTTAGCTCAGGGGTGAAATCCAGCAGGTTCTGACTGGTTCTGGAGAACCGGTAGTGGAAATTTTGAGCAGTTCGGAGAACCGGCAAATACCACCTCTGGCTAGTCCCAGAGTGGGGTGGGAATGGAGATTTTGCAATATCCTTCCCCCAGGAGTGGGGAGGGAATGGGGATTTTGCAGTATCCTTCCCCTGGAGTAGGGTGGGAATGGAGATTTTTCAGTATCCTTCCCCTGCCACGCCTCCCAAGCCACGCCCACAGAACCGGTAGTAAAAAAAATTGGATTTCACCACTGCCTTAACTCCTGCTTTTGTGTTGGGACTGAGGTAGGTTTTTCTGGATTACAGAATGGTATCCAGCAGAGCAGAGGCAGATGTCAAAACACTGGCATTAATTGCTTATAGTGACACATTTCTTATATGACAGGCCTGTACATTTTGCAACAGCTGATCCTTCCCAACAATGTTCACAAGCAATTCCATATGGAGCTATCATATTAGTCTAGCTTTAAATATGGCCATTTTTGTTTATTGATTGGTTTACAATCTTAGCAACAGGGATGAGACGGGGGATTGTTTATGTAAGGAAGAGATGCCTTTAATATTTCTGTGTTCACTTCCTAAAAGGAAAATAAATTTGGAATATAGCATATCTAGTGTGTTCATTCTACAGGGACAGGGACCCCATTGACTATTTACAAGTGTTACAACCTTAAGCAAAAAGCAGTTGACAGAATTATATTTGGGACATCTTTAAGACCCAAATGTCTTACAGGCACTGCACAACTTATCTTTCCTTGTGTACAAATGTGGCTGATTGTTTACAGGGCATTATGTCTTTGGGCAACATAATGCCAGTTCAAGATGGATTTGTGGACCTTATTACTAAATAAATATAATGATTTTTTAAAAGGATACAGATGGATAGAAATGAATTGTGGCCATAATTCTTCTAGATTCTGCAATGCAATGTCATAAATATATTATCCTGCAATAATCAAGTAATAGATACAAAATACACAATGTGTCCTAGGAAGATGCTATTAATATAGAATCTGGGAAATAATTTTAAGAATCACTTTAGATGAAGAGCTTTGTAGCATACCATACAAATTTACCTGTGAAGAAGCGCTATTCAATTTAGTGGCACTTATTTTCAAAGAGTTGGGAGGTGTCTGAAGACTGGGAGGATCTGAAAAACATCAGGCTTCAGTTGAACCTTGGCAAAGATGAGTGGCCCTGGTTTTTGGGTCCTGCCAATTTCAAGACTATGGCATCTTTCCTGCTGGATGGGTTGTGTAGCCTGAGAGAAACCCAGTATGCAGCCTGGGGCTCCTCCTGGATTCATGACTCCTATTCATAGAATTGTGGCTAACAGCCTTTTCATAGCTTCATTTTGTGCATCAGTTGTGCCTTCTTCCTGGACTAGGGGGTTGTGCTCACAATCACTCACACCCTAGTCACCTCCTACTTGGATTACTCTAATGTGCTTTTCATGGGGCTGCCCTTGAAGAGTATCTGGCAGCTTCAGCTGGTGCAAAATGCAGTGGCACAGGCAGTTATGTGTACTTCTAGAACAGACTTAATCTCTGCTGTGTGAGCTACATTGGTTGCCAGTCTGTTTCCAGGTCCACTTCAAGGTGCTGGTTTTGACCTTTAAAAGAGCAGATACAGATTAACAGAGTTGGAAGGGATCTTGTAGGTCATCTAGTCCACCCCCCCACCCTCCCACCCAAACAGGAGACCCTACAGTCTATCAACTCACAATACAATAATAATAAAAACAAACAAAACCAATAAGTTTTTCATAACTGGACCAAGCCTTCATGAAGCCTATCTTTAAAAGAATAACAAAGAAAACTGGGCTATATTGTCTGCATAAATGGAAGGTTTATACTTCTCTTTCATCTATATCTGTTCATTTCATGTGAATGTACAAGTGTACATGAAGGTGATTTACAGTATTTGGGTATGTACCTCTCTTTTTTATACCAGAATTCCAAAAATATAAAATTATTCATTGATCAGTGAGCCTTATGTATAACTGTTAAGTTATAAATATTTCTAAATTTTAAAAAGATGAAAAAAGCTTTCTTGTTCATAATAATCATTCTTCTGTTTCCTAAAAATGTGGTAATTTCGTTTACTATAAAGTCTCTAATAACTGGTTGGTTGTGACATGTTAATGAATAAAAGAATTGTCTCTTAAAAGTAGGTTTTGTAATTACTTTGCCCAGGTGTTTCACATCTTTAGAATTCAAGTTGTATTCACAGGAATACAACAGAACACGTTCCTCATTTTTTTTACTTCAGAACATTCATTTGCTGGAAAACTGCCCAGCACTTTACATACAGTATAAAGGGAAAGGCTAACAAAAGGTAAAGTACAGAATTTTTAAAGTGATAATTTGGTGCTTTGAAAGTGGAATTTTAGCTATTTCTAAAAGTATAAAAAAAAGTATGTGGGAATATTTCTGGACATACTCATAAAATCCTAGATATTCAAGCAGGGGAAAGTAGGAAGGAGGAAGTATCCCAACTGATGGTGAAGGAACCCTTTCAGAAACCTAAAAAACATTTAAGTTCTATAAAACATATATATCAGGGGTGGGCAACTGTGGCCCTTATACAACCTGTGGACTTCAACTCCCAGAATTCCTGAGACAGCCAAGCTGGCTCAGGAATTCTGGGAGTTGAAGTCCACAGGTTGTAAAAGGGCCACAGTTGCCCATCTCTGATATAAAGGCATTTGTACAACTGTTCCACGGTTTTCTACCTAAATAGATTGTTCCTAGTAAAAAATAAAAAGACAAATCAGATATTTCAAAAATAAACAATTGGTATCCATTAAATAATATAGTTTGTATGTCTTGTGAAATTATCAATAAACTGGACATGGTGCACATTAACATTCCATCTTCCAACCCTTGTTAGACTCCACATCACATCATGACTGATCATTTGTCATGTTGCCTGGAGCTGATAAGAAATGGGACCCAAGTTCCTTATTCATGCACAGTGCTATCAGTTCCAGGCTGCAATTCTGACGTTAGTAAATAGATGAAGAAAACCATTCAATACTTTGATGCCATTTAATGATCATCCATATTTCTGCAGTTCTGATCTGGCAGTCCTACCGTTCAATGGCCAGTATTATAGTGAATGAGATCCATGCACTAATCAATTAGTTTTGACAGGGAGTGATATCCGTCCTTAAATCAAGGGATTTCCCTGCTGCAAGTCTATTTTATTATTATTGTTTAAGGGGTTTCTGCAACAGCTTATTGTCTTCTTGTTTAACCTCATTAACAGAAAGAAAGCTATCCTATCAATTATATTTTGCTGTAGTGCTTGAGTGATCGTTCTACCACTTCAGTACTGACTTTCTGTTGTTTTGATCCTCTTATTGTAACTTTGACTTTTTTCTGCTTTTGCCAGATTGTTTAAAGTTAAATTTGAAAATCCCCAAAGAAACAGGTGTGTGGCTTTTTAAAAGAAGCTTGATGCTATTTTGAACTGATGAGCAAAGGACACAGCATGGCTATACTGAACTGTTATGTATGAGCAGTAGTAATAATATATTGCTGGTTTACTGAGTTCATTGCAGTCAGCTCCATTTCAGATAGGGTGCTGAAAGCTGCCTGGATGACATGAAAGTCTGGGGACCAGTTTAACAATAAATACATAGAATCCTCAGAAGTCAACTTTCTCTAGAACTGCCATATAAGTAGGCAGGGAAAACATGTTGTAACAGTATACAAGAATTAGCAGAAAATGTTTTTCACCACATGCCAAAGAGAGAAAATATTGTCTCTTGCAAATGTTGGAAGATCAGGGTACTGTAAAAGGTGCAGGGAGATATGCTTTCAAAAAAGAAAAGGAAAAAAAATCTGTACATTTCCCAATCAAGTAAATAAAGGATTACGGAACCAGCTACGATGACTTTTTCCAACAGAAATGACTTTCCTAGAAACCTGTCCCGTTGGGTGCAATTCAAGCAGCTGGTTGTTATTTTTAAGATTCTACAGGGCATAAAGCCTGGCTGTTTCAGGACCTATCTGCTTCCCATGGTTTCTGTCCATGGGAAGATCTGGCAGATGAATCCTGGGCCCATCAGTTAGGCAATGTCCTCTACTACGTCCCAGGAGGTGAGCCTTCTTTATTACACCTTCCCTCTGGAACAGGATTCTCTGGGAGATTCACATGACACCCCCCACACACACCTTAGAGGCCTTTAAAAGTGTATTAAAAACTTGCCTTTTTCACCAAGTAAGCCTTTTGTTTGTTTTTATTTCTGGGGTTGGGGTGGGGAGTTGGTGGTTTCCCCTTCCACACTGTGTTTGGGTTTTTATTTTTATTATTTACTGTTTTTTTGCATGTTAAGCTGACCAGAATTGTTGATGACCTAGAAATGTCAGGCAGGTAGGCAGGCAGTTAAACAGATTTAGCTGGATTGGTACCCTCCAAATATAATATACTAATTTTGCTGCTTAGGCCCATGGGAGCTAGTGGGGATCAAGCGGCATAAAGTTGGATTCTTTATTGTTTTTCCAAGAGTTTTAAGATTAAGCCACAATCATCTCAGTTCACTTGTCCTCAGTCCCACCCATAGGTGTCTAGAACAAGCCATTGGGATGTTAATTGTGCATTTTTAAAAAAATTTATATGCCGCCCTTCTCCGGAGACTCAGGGCGGCTTACAATGCGTTAAGCGATAGCCTTCATACTTTTGTATATTTATACAAAGTCATCTTATTGCCCCCACAATCTGGGTCCTCATTTCACCTACCTTTGAAAGGATGGAAGGCTGAGTCAACCTTGAGCCTGGTGAGATTTGAACTTGCAGTAATTGCAAGCAGCAGATGTTAATAACAGTGCTTTAGTCCACTGTACTACAGGCTCATCATTTGATACACTTGCCCTCTCCTTCTGTGGGAAGGGACACGTTAATTATTAATATTATAATACATACATGAAACCTTAAGCTATACATATGGCATCCGTGCATTCACCAGTGCTCAGATTCCAGAAATTAGTATTTATATGTTTCTGACAACAAGCATTTAGCAAGAGAAGGGGGTTTTGTTGAGCAAATTTTGGACAAATCCTATTTCAGAATAGAAATCTGTTCTCTTTTCTCCTCTTTCCGTGATACAATACCACATAGACAACATTACTGTATCTACTTACAGAAGAAAAGATATACGTTCAAGGAATCACTATCTTTCCACAGTGGAAAATATAAAACAAGCAGTACCTTAATCCGTGGGCAGCGCAAATTGATACTGACTTGCTTATAAGATGTATTGCAAACACTGAAACTATTGCAACAGGTGGTCATTCTGGAAAGACCAAGGACATGAGCACTCTCCCTACTTTCATTTTATTTGAAGTCTTTATCTTCAAACACGTTGCTGAGATTCTGATTGCTAGCTGTTTACTCTCTGGGGTCGGTCGCTTTCATGTCAGCCTTTTCTCAAATTACTTCTGGAATGTAATCATTAGTGATACAATGTTAATCAAGCGGTCAGATTTACTGTGCCACTATGGTACAGAGCAAGTTGGCCATCTATAGTTTTGAAGATGTCATGAGATTTCTGGAGGTAATAGATCGGCGTATTCCACTTGGTGTATCTTCTAATAGACTGATTTGACGGCATTCTTTAAACCGGGATTCTCAAACTTTTTCAGGGGGTGGAACCTATTAATCCTCAATCCTTGATCAAAAGGCAAAAGCTTTACTGTTTAAAACATAAGCTGTGAGGAAGTGGACATTTTTTCCCTCTTACTCTCCCCCGGATCCTCATCAAGTTCTCCTATGTGATAACCTCCCTGAACAGAGGAGGAGGCCGTTCTAAGGCACTTCATGGAGAGCCCTCTCTAATTGGATGCCAGTCCTAGAGGGGAAGAGATGCTTGAGACAGCAACATATGGGGCTCAGAAAATAAAGAAAATGGCCACCAGAAGAAGAAAGGAACACAAGTAGCAAGGGGCAATTAAAAAAATCAAGGGAGAATGAAAATTGGAAATGAGATTATAAAGAATATGAACACAAAACAAAATGGTCTGAAGAAATGGAAGTAGAACTAGGGCAGGAATTCAAGAGCTCTATTTTATCTCAGTATTTGATGAGAATTATACTGACTCTGGATTGAAAGAACGACCAGTCTACACAACTCAAAAGTATTTTATGCCCCATATTTCAGTGCGTTGAGCCTTTCTGTGTCCATGTTTCACATTTCTGGCCCAAACTCATTTTTCCCAGGATCTTTCTTCCTATAGTGCCAACAGTTAAAAAGCTCTGATGGTGATGCTGAATTCCTAATCTTTTTCCTTCCTTTGCTGTTTGTGTTCATACACTCAGGAAAGAGAAAGAATCATGGAACCAGTGGAGGATGAGGCAAGCTGAGACATCCGGACAAGGCATATGTACACTTGGGCAGAAGGGGAAACATTTATGGTGCAGGTGCATCCAAATGTGTACACTGACTGACCCAAATTCCTTTTCATTCTTGCATATCTTTGTCAACTGATCTAATACAGGCTGAAAAGTCTTTAGCCAGCCTTCCCCATATTGTCTCCTCCAAATTATTGGCCAACTTGCTGAGTTATTGGCCAGCATATGTTCTGCCATGCTAGTTAGTATTAATGCTAACTAGATTCTAGGAGTTACAGTTCAATACATCTAGAGGACAACAAGGTAGGGAAAGGGCCATATCATCACTAAAAAGAAAATAGAAGGAAAGACTTAGAAGAACTCAAATCACAGAAGCTGAGAAGACATACAGTACAGCAAGAAAGGTAAGTGGGTCTGGGTGTTGCTCAAGGCCCCTATGGGAAAGGAAGTGGGTAGAAAGCCATAAAGCCCATGAGCTGTTCAGAGAGGGTTTATCTCTGTGGGTGCAGCATGAGGATCTCAAGCAGATTCTTGAAATATCCCCATCTCAATGCTGCTATTGTCTGGCTATGCATGCAGGCACAGGCCCAGTTTCTACTGCCACAGACCCACAGTCTAAGGAATGCTGGATCCTTCCCTGCTGCCCTTTTCCAATGCTGACTCTGGTGTTAAACTCAATGTGGTTAATCTAATCCCATTGCAGTAGGAAGCATAAGAGGATCCAGTAAATATTTCCGTGAATAAGAGAGTCCATCACTTGATCTTTTCAGAGGAATACAAGTAGACTGCCTAGGGGAGTTGGCCAGCTAAGTAGCCCTTGGCAGCGCTTCTCCCTTCAACACAAATAGGAAGGAGGCTGTCATAACAGCCATTGTTGAGAACATTGGAAGAGAAAGAAATTGACCTCCACGAATCTCCCTTGCGAAGGATAAATGCTGTTCGCTGCCTTTAACAATTGTGTCAGAATTTCAAAGTCTACATTTTTCTCCAAAGCAGGAAATACAGTAGTAATGGAAGACACACTTTCTACAGGGTGTTTGAATTGCTCCTGTCATTCTGGAGAGGAGCAAGCAATCTCTCTTGCTGGTTTGAAGAGAACTCCTGACCTGCAGTGCTGTCACACACACACACCGTGCCCTAGTCACCCCTGTATCTCTCCGCCACCTGTTCCCACACTGCTACATTCTTTCTCCACAAAAACAAGGTCTTTCCTCTGCCAGCAGCTGAGCAAACACAACCTTCCCAGAGAGTGAGAAAAAGTTATCAATAAGCTTCTGTCAAGCCCCAGGAGCAAAGGTAACATTGATTTCTTCTGCATTACCAGCTTTGGGGTAGAAGTAGAATCCTAAGTTTGGGCTGGTGCGCAGGTATGGGACATGTGGCTGGTGCATCAGATAATAGGAGGAGAGAAGAGATGGCTAAGGGCAAAAGTTCCTAGAGTTTTAAAAGTTGTGCAGAAGTCAAGCCCGTTACCAAAAGATGCAGGAATCTTTCCCTGTGTGGTCTTCCTGAGTGGGAACTGAAGACAATCAAGAGTTAAGTGTCCAAGGCAAAAAGAGCCATTGAGAGAGCAAGAAAAGAACAAGGGAGAGATATGGTGCTTTGAAGAAGGTTCCAGATCAAGTGCTCAAAAGCATAAGAGGAGGAGGCATTGTGTAGAGGGAAAGATTGTATTCCTGGGATTTCTGCACCTACAACTAACGTTTCTTGCTGCAGTTAAAAAATCTCCTAACTTCTCCAACTGAACTTTGCTCTACTGAGTGATCAATCTGGATCCTAATCTCCAGGAACAAGTTTAGCCGTCTCTGATGCCGGATCGTCATTCCTCTCCGGCTGCGGTCATGAGTACAGTGACTCCCCTGTCCCACCTCCCAGTTTCCCTTCTGCTACAAAACTCCTAGATACAGGCTTTGTTTAAAAAACAACCACATTTCATAGTTCGGATGTTGTGAAACAGAATATTGTAACAAATGCCTTGATATCAAGTGTGAGATTGTGTGGTTTGGGCAGTAATAGTTAGTAGTAGCTGAGGATTAATAGGCACATCAGTGTGTTTCCTGATATGTGAACTGAATGATAGGGTTCTTGCCTTCTAGAAAACCCAGTCTAAATTCCTAGCTTGTTGCTACTGGGCATCCTGACCCTCGGAAACGGTAGTCCCAGCAAATCGGGGTTTATGTTTGGTTGGAAATTTAGCAGGAATTAAGCAGAGAGAGAGACAAAGTCTGTTCTGGGTGTCTTTACCTGCCCTTGCCTGGCTGTGTTTTCCACCCAGCAGATCTCCTTGTGTGTTGCTCTTCTGTGATATTTTTAGCCTCTCTCTCCTTTCCCCCCAGCTCCCGCACGCCTCTCCTCTGACTCAGTGGCACCAAACTCCCAATCTCTGGAATTGGACTGAGCTCATCTTACAGCTCTCTTTCACTGTGTGTGAGACGTGCCAAACCCAAGCACAGCAATGGGCAGGGCTGCCAGCAGTGGCAGGAGAGCAAAAGAGGGTGGGCACTGTGGATAGGGAAGGTACCGATGGGGGTGCTTAGCTCCAAATGTGCCCTGTCCTCTGCAGCTGCCCTTTGCACGGAGAGGCCCTAGGGTTTTTTTGCCCTGAGTCATAGAGGAGTGGTAATTGTGAAGTCTCTTTACAATTAGAGATGCTCTAGGCCAGGGGTGTCAAACTCAAAGTCCCCGGCCCCAGATCTGGCCCACGGGTGCTTAGATCTGGCCCGTGGGGCCACCCTGGAAACAGTGAGGAATTGGCCAGCAGTGCCTCTGCCAGAGAAAATGGAGCTTGAGAGGGCTGAGTGCTGCCCTCCCGAGCTCCATTTTCGCTGGCAGAGGGTTGTAGAAGGCCATCATAGCCGGAAATGGAGCTCGGGAGCACATTTTCACTGGCAGACCGCTCGGGCCGCCATCACATGAGTGATGTTGAGCTGGCCACCCTGGCCACACCGCCCCCCCCCCCCCCGAGGTCAAACACAACCCTGATGCGGCCCTCAATGAAATCACGTTTGATACCACTGCTCTAGGCAATAGCCTGTTGACCTGATTTCTTGAGTCTAATTCTTGTCCAGTTTAGTGGTGCTAGTAGGAAATATTTGGTTCTGGTTTTAATCAATCTATGAAGGCCTCCCTTTTTGGAGAGCAGAATTCAACCATTTGAAAAGTGAGAGAAACCAGACTTGCTTTAGCTTGACTATTTATAGGGAGGTCTCTAGATTCCTGTCCAGGGACTCCTGGTTCAGCATTTCTTAACCTGATGCTGTCCACATATGTTGAATGATAATTTCCATCATTTGGTGAGATATAGTCCGATAGATTTAGAAGGGCCCTAGGAAAAGCGGCTTTTCTTAAGGAGGGGGAAAAACGTTGAATGGCAAAACTTATTCAGCCTTCATTATTCTTCAACATAGGACCCAAAATCTTGATTTTCCTATATCAAATGTCAGCTTTTTTTATAACTGGAGAGAGGGGTTGAAAAATAAAAAGCAGCATCAATCAACATTTTTTTTAAAAAAATTCTATTTCATGGGTGACCTAAATAATTATACGTGCATTTGCTCAGAGTACTGTATTACTACTATGCAAATGAAATTCAGTGAAGTCAAATTTTATGTAATTTTTCTTCTAAATATCAGCTTTAAAAAAAGTATTTGAAATTGGTCGAATGCCTGACAATCCTGAAACATTAAGGAGGCTCCTCTCAGTTTCTCTTGCTCAGGGCTAAGAAATGTTGATGAACTACAATTCCCAATATCCCTCAGAATTGTTTGTGCTGGCTGAATGTGCTAGAGATGTAGTCTAGCAACAGCTAGAGGCCCTAACTCACCCAATTGTACACACTCTGTTTGTGAGTGTGTGCACGTGTGTGTCTGTTTGTACATGCATCTGCATCTGCTTGCACATTTCCTGCCTTTATTGTTGTCTCTCCCTCACCTGACAAGCCCCATAATCCTGTCTAGCTAAAAAAGTGTAGCTTAGAGAGAAGACAGAGTTTCTGAATGTTCTGTTACCAAGACTGATGCTCATTGCGTGTACCTCTCCTTTCTTGACCAATCAATGGTCATTTTACAACTTGCAATTCTGTTGAAGCAAAGTAGGCCCTGAAAAGACAAGAAGTCACAGGCCTTAATGTGATGAGAGACCATTCCAAGAATGTGGAAGAGAAACAACACTTGTCCCATGGTATCTCAGTGGCAAATCAAGAGGTAGCTTCTCTTGCTGTAAAGGGAGTTGCATTTCTCTTAGCCCTCAGTGAGAACAGACAAGCTACAGTTCAGTTTGAGGCATAGCATACCTTAGTAGAGTCCTGTTACATAATTTTGAACAGTTGTTAAGCCTAACTAGGTGGCTCAGTGGCTAAGACACTGAGCTTGTCGATCAGAAAGGTTGGCATTTCGGCGGTTCGAATCCCTAGTACAAGTCTCCTGCGTGAGCAGAGGGTTGGACTAGATCAGGGGTGGGCAATTGTGGCTCTTTTACAACCTGTGGACTTCAACTCCCAGAATTCCTGAGACAGCTTGAGAGTTGAAGTCCACAGGTTGTAAAAGAGCCACAATTGCCCACCCCAGGACTAGATGACCTCCAAGGTCCCTTCCAACTCTGTTACTGTTACTGTTACAATCACTGAGATATGTGGATTCAAACACATCCACAAATATCTATAGGAGGATCAACTCCAAATGAAAAAAATCAACAGAGATCCCATTTCGGCCGCAGATCTTCACTTAAATTATTCATCTTATTTTTTTTGGAATGTCATAGAGAGGTTCCCGATACCTTTATGTTTTAATAATGCCTACATAGATATAAATTAGATTATTTTCCAAATTACATTCATAGTAACAATATTAGAAGACATTATTTCTTTCTGTTTCTAATCTGGGTATAATGGCAGATACAAGGAAGGAAAGCTTTATTGGGCTAGTTAGTATAAGCTTTCCATCCAATGCTCTCTAGACACTGGGGGACACGATCCAGTTTGAGAGCACTGGACTGGGATTTCCTTTCTTTTCCCCCCATTCTATGCTTTTTGATGTGTTTTTTTTAAAAAAAATATTTATTTATTTATATCCCACATTTATTATTTATATAAATAACTCAAGGTGATAAACACCTTCCAACCCATTTTCCTCCTCTTATTTTCCCCACAATATCAACCCCGTGATGTGAGAAAGAGTGACTGGCCCAATGGTATTCATGGCTGAGGCAGGAATAGAGCTCACGGTCTCCTCCTCCCTGGCCTGGAGCCTTTGCCACTAGGCCGAACTGGTTCTCCTATTGAAAATCCTATTGAAAGTAGTGCTTCCGCCTCCTATTTTTCCTCATAGCAAAAATCTTGTTAGGTAGGTTGGACTGAGAGGAAATGATTGGCCTCAAATTATGCCATGAGCTTCTAAGGTAAGGCTGAAGGTGGACTAGAACCTGAGTCTTTTCAATGCCAGTTGAACACTAATGTTCATATAATGATCTTCCTGGGCATCCACATGTACTATCCCAGGAGTGGGTTTCAAAACTTTTTACTACTGGTTCTGTGGGTGTGGCTTGGTGGGCATGGCATGGCTTGGTGGGCGTGGCAGGGGAAGGATACTGTAAAATCTCCATTCCCACACCACTCCAGGGAAAGATTATTGCAAAATCCCCATTTCCTCCAGATCAGCTGGAACTCGGGAGGCAGAGAATAAATGGGGGCAGGGCCAATCAGAATTTTTACTACCAGTTCTCCAAACTACTCAAAATTTCCGCTACCAGTTCTCCAGAACTGGTCAGAACCTGCTGAAACCCACCTCTGTACTATCCCTCTAATTTATCTCTTCTATTTTATAAGAGAACCTTCCAGGGTATGTCCTAATATTCTAGATAAGTGGCTGAGAGAGTGATGCTGTTTCATGTAAAATTTGATTTTATGATTGAGCAAAGATTGAAGCAAAAGTTTCCCATCTACACACAGAGATCAGAGGCTAAATGAAAGGTAGTGACTGCATATGACAGATTCAGCAGGCTTCCGTTCTAAGCATAGCCTGATAGTAGCCCCGGAGAGACTCTACAATAATTGAGAGCTGGCAGTGACAAGCTAGTGCAAAGTAAACATATAATTTCATTGATACATAATTAGGTGGCCTTAGCGCACATTGGCAGATGTGTCAAACTATTTACACAGAGAGGAGACACTTTCCTACATGAAAACAGAGCTAAGCTGGCTACAGAGGACTTGCTGCTGAACAAAACCTGCTGTTGCCCTCATCGACTTTCTTTTACTGTGGGGATAGGACTCTTGATTTGTTAAATGTAGTTTTAAGTGAATAAAACGGATCAGTGTTTTTTCAGGAGACCTTGGCAAGACTAATTATGAAGCAAATTGTTGAACTGGCCCTATCTCTTTTTGCCAGCGAGTCATTGGTAGCAATGTGTGCATGATGAATAATATATCTTGCCAGAAACCTAGGTGACTTTGTCTGATGTGTGTTGAAGAGAATGCAGTAGAACTCGCTGTAGTTGTGTTTGTGTGAGTAATTTTGATATGGGATACATGCTGACTTTGGGGGTTGGATTTGCTGGTGAGCCTCAGAAGCATAACATCTGAAGTGCAGCACCTGCAGTTTCATGGAAGGTTATGGGGGAACTCAAAACACAGAGAAGAAAAGAGTACAGATGGATGCATCAAAAACAGGAGGGGGGAGCGATTATCTCATTTGCATATACCATTTAATTTAATGGATATCGGGGTGAAGAGATTAAAAAGAATCAAGGTAGTATCAATAAAGGAGAATATTTGTAGTAAATGAGGGCTGTTTGGTGCTTTCTGAGCTTGCTTTCTTTCTTGAGGAACGTTTCATTACCCAAACTAAGTAATATCATCAGTGCTAGTAAGGGGTGGGGTTTGTTGCCCGTTTATATTCTATAATCAAGATAGTGAGTGTGGTCATGAGACTCCTGCCCGTTTTTGCCTAGATTGCACATGCAATGCAATAAAAAGAGTGCAGGGCTTCAACTTCATGGTGCCATCTTGATTTTTTTTTTTAAAAAAATTGATTTATGCCGCCCTTCTCCAGGGACTCAGGGCGGCTTACAATGCATTAAGCAATAGCCTTCATACTTTTGTATATTTATACAAAGTCAGCTTATTGCCCCCACAAACTGGGTCTTCAATTTACCTATCTTAGAAAGGATGGAAGGCTGAGTCAACCTTGAAGCCTGGTGAGATTCGAACTTACAGTAATTGCAGACAGCTGGTTTTTGACTCTCCCTCTCCCCACACACAGGTGCCTGAGGATA
This sequence comes from Pantherophis guttatus, assembly GCF_059756535.1. Taxonomy (NCBI): domain Eukaryota; kingdom Metazoa; phylum Chordata; class Lepidosauria; order Squamata; family Colubridae; genus Pantherophis; species Pantherophis guttatus. Next base: position 206,293,475 of record NC_142064.1, on the reverse strand, counting down.
AAATAGACATTTCAACTGTCAAGGAGTTGTAATGAAATGAAATATACTAATATATCGGCTGCTGGTATCTGCTGTTTCCTACAGTACATTATTACATCATTGCAGCCATTGCAATTTAGAATCTTTAATAAGAGAAATATGTGCCATAAAACAAAATTGTTTCTCCCTTGTGTCTAAGGAAACTCCTATTCCTGGTCTCGGCCCAGACGAAGTGTGCGCGAAGTGCTCCCTTTTCGGCACTTAGTGCCGAAAAGGTTCGCCATCACTGCAATAGAATATACTTTAAAAGAATATTTTGTTTAACAAGTTAAGAAAACTTCTGTAATTACTATGTAACAGTTGCAAGTCTGAAACTATCCTTAAAATCTGAACCTTTGGATAAATCCTCACTAGGCGAGAGAGCCTTCGCCTTTTGCCCAACCCATCAACCAAAGGGGGAATTTAAATATACTGACAGAATAGAACTCAAGAGCTACGGAAATATAGATTTCAGTGGCTAAAAGCCGTAAAGCTACCCATTTCAGGCTTGGATATTTCCAGTGTTTCCCTATATCCCTTCGGGCAGAAGGCTGTTATCAGTAGGTTGCAGTCTTTAGTCATAGTTTGTGGCACTCTGCTGCATTTAACTTTTTAAGAGGCAGAAGAAAGAGAGGAATGCATGAAAAAATAAATTAGGTTGAATGATTGGCAGATGTGAAGTGCCTGACAGGTGGAGAGTGGAGGTTGAAAACTGTTGGAAGAGTCAGGTGTTGGTGTGTGTATGTGTGTTTAAGCTAGCTTGCAAAAGCTGGAGGTCAAGATTGAGGGCAGAGAAAATAATTTGGATATGCTGGGCCAGTTTTTTAAGACAAGCATTGTTTCTGCATCTCACTGCAAGATTGTTCAATGTTTCAGCTGTATATTTAAGGAAAGTCCTACTGCTGCATATTCTGCATATAGTTCAGTAGGCATCATATTAGCAACAGCTTGTTCTTCTTCTTTTTGTAAATGTTCAGGGTGAGTTTAGACTGTGTAGATAGTCCAGACTGTTAAACAATTGTTTAATCTGGTTTTATCAGAGATCCTTGGGATCCCAATTTGCTTCAAGGGTTTGCACTTTACATATGCCCAGGTAGTATGATAGACTTCTCAATGTCTCAGGATGTTCTGGACAGACAGAACTGAGTGCTGTTCCAATATGTAAGGGGCTACCACAAAGAAGAGAGCTCAATTTATTCTCCAAAGCACCTGAAGGCAGACAAGAAACAATGGATGGAAACTGATCAAGGAGAGAAGCAACCTGGAACTAAGGAGAAATTTCCTAACAGTCAGAACAATTAATCAGTGAAACGGCTTGCCTGCAGACTGTGGGTGCTCCATCGCTGGAAGTATAGGGTTTTCTGCTTATGTAGGGGTTTGGGCTAAAAGACCTCAAAGGTCTTTTCCAACTCTGTTGTTCTGTTTCTGAAATCCAGGATGTGTGTTGCTTAATTTTTCTCTCTCTCTCTCTATAAGTATTGCCATTTCGGTATGACTGAATGATGTCTGCTCCCTAAGGCCTCCCAAGCGTGGTATTTCTCAACGTTCAAGAAGGGCCATTGTCATTTCAGAATGCAGAGAATTTGTCCATTTGAAAGCATGAGCTTTCTCCCTAAACCCCTGATTAAGGAGGCTGAAGTCTGGGGAATCCAGAGTTAAACTACCTTGTGTTTCAAAAGTCTTCGTTATTGCTGGAAGGCATTGAGGTGCAGTTTTGTAGCTAGGCTGCATTTCCTTTTAACATGTAATTGGGTCTTTGAACTCTCCTGCAGCAGCTCCGCCACGGACTGGCCCAACCAGTTTATACTCAGTAGGTCATTGTTCTGAGTCATTAAGAGACATCTCCGGGCCTGGCTCGCTACCCACCCACATCCTGCCTTACAAAAAAGGACAGAAGGTTAATAAAAACTCTCTAGTAATGGAACAATTGTGTGACACTCAAGAGCCTAATGATTCAAACAGTGTTTCAAACCAAATACCTGCTGTATCCGGTCACCGAGGTGAAACCCACTGGCCGGCCTCTGTTTTTGCAACAGATGCATATTTACAGAATGAGTTTCCAGGATCTGGTGGAGAATGAAGGTATAAGAATTTACCCTGCAATTTTTGCTCAATTTGCTGACAAGATCTGCTAGGTAGCCCTTCCTTTAGCATAGAAATGTGTGACAAGGCAGGCTTGAAGGGATGAAAAAACAAAGTCATTATCTCATTCTGTTATGAGTTCCTGTTAGTGTTCTCACTCTTTCTCTTGGTGACCATAAGCTTCTCTTATCTTAAGCTGCAGATAGCTGCTTATGAACATATGAAGCCATATTGCATTTTGGCCCATCGGTCCATATAAGATCAGGATCATCCATCCACTGTGATTGGCAGGAGGTTTCAAAGTCATCAGTCAGAGGCAGTAGTGGGTTTCAATTTCGGCTGCTACCGGTTCGCTTGTGGGCGCGAACCAGCAGCAACACACCACTGGTCAGAGGCCAGTGGTCAGAGGCCTGTAAGAAGTTCTACCAGCAAAAATTCTTTACATGAGTGAGATCAGAGATCAGAGAACTTCTGTTCTCCTCTGAGACATAGACCCATCCCATTTGGGAAGGAAATTGTCCCCCATAATTTCTTTCCATATCATCACCATCATCATCCAGACTTCTTGCCTGGGATAAGAAGAAATGCAAAAAAGAGATATGCATGGGATGTCCCATATAATCAGTTCACAAACATACACCAAACATTATTTTTGGTGAAATTTTCAAGTCGGATGAGAAATGAAGAGGGCTTCACTCACTTTATCACCAGTTCCAGTTCAATCTTTTTACAAACTAGTTGACAAGTGCATGAAACTGATCTGGCAATCTTGTGGGGTTCTATTATGAAAAAGATAGGAGAGTACAACTCACTGTATTTCTCATAGCCCTCACCTGTTTTCAATACTTGATCAACTGTCTAGAGTAGAGGTGAGAGCATTGTCCATTATAGTAGATTCTGCAACTACATGATTGGTGGCTTCCAGAGGATGATACTGAAATTTGTAAAGCTGCTCTGGGACGACTAAGTCATGGGATTCATTTCCTAACCTATTTAGCATCTATATGAAACCACTTCCACCAATAAACTTCAGTCTGTTTCACACTGCAGGTACACAATCACTGAGCTCTGTATTTTCAGAACTAAAGGGACTTGCGAGATGTCAGCTATAGCTTCTTTGTTTAAAATGCTCAGAATAGTCTGATATCTGCTGTATTTATTACTGATTAAAGCATTTGGTCCACAGTTTATTTGATGCTGACTGAACATAAAATATCTGAACTCTCTTTTAAAAATGATCCTGCTTCTTTCTTACTGCAATTATGAAACCCCTATGGGACCCCTATGGGACATAATCTGGAGGTGATGGATTAATCTGTCATTGATGTGAGCATGACACATAGCTTTATCTGTTTTTTCCTTTAAAATAGTTGAGGGACTCCACATTAATGTGGAACTCCACATTAATGTGGAATCTTCTAATATATGGTACTGAAAATAGAATTGATGTGCTGGAGATGTGAACAACAAGAGGAGACATTTTATCATGTTTGGTGGATATGTAAAAAAAAGCAAGAAAATGTTGGCTTCAAATCAGAGTTGGTATTCAGCAGGTTCTGACCAGTTCTGGAGAACCGGTAGCGGAAATTTTGAGTAGTTCGGAGAACCGGTAAATACCACCTCTGACTGGCCCCGCCCCCATCTATTCTCTGCCTCCCGAGTCCCAGCTGATCGGGAGGAAATGGGGATTTTGCAGTAACCTTTTCCTGGAGAGGGGTGGGAATGGAGATTTTACAGTATCCTTCCCCTGCCACCAAGCCATGCCCACCAAGCCATGCCCACAAAACCGGTAGAAATTTTTTTGAATCCCACCACTGCTTCAAATGAATACACTGATTTAGGGGATCTCAAAGACCAAAGACCACAGAATTTTCTTTTGGGATTGAGGGACAAACTTTTTTTGGGGGAAAGTCATGCAATCTTGTTTTTCTACATGATAACAACAGCAAGATAATTGTATGCACAGATAAAGATTTGGGACTACCCACAATGGAGGAATAGTTGATGAAGATGATGGAACTTGCTGAGATGGCTAAATTGAATTATTTGGTCAAAGAAAAGCCAATATCTATGCTTACTGAAATAGGAGTGATGTGTGACCATTTGGAAGAACAGGGCAGTTCAAAATACCAGTGGTTTTGTTCACAGAGCATAGTCTGTTATGAAACTCCAAGAAACAAGCTCTCCCCACCTGGGTTTTCAACCAGGCTGTTGTACAGATCTGAAATGACCACCATACTCATAAATGACTGGATCACTGTAAACTAGATATTACACCTATAGTGATTTTCCAGCAGGGCATCTGGTTTAATATCAGTAACTGGCATCCAAGGTCTGTAGCTATTTAAATAATAAATAAATAAATAAATAATTTTATTTCTATACCACCCTTCTCCCGAAGGACTCAGGGCGGTGTACAGCCTATTAAAAGCACAAAGACAGACATCAGTTAAAAATAATTAAAATTATTAAATAATTTCAGCTCAAATTTAAAACCCCCAAAATTTAAAACCCCCAATTTAAAAATCATTACATTGATAACCCTGCCTGGCAGAACAACAGGGTCTTGAGGGCACAGCGGAATATACGGAGGTCGGAGATCTTACGCATTTCCGGGGGCAGTTCATTCCACAGGGCAGGGGCTCCCACAGAGAAGGCCCTCCCCCTGGGTGTCGCCAGCCGACATAACTTGGCTGATGGCACCCTGAGGAGGCCCTCTCTGTGGGAGCGGACTGGCCGGTGGGAGGCTATTGGTGGCAGAAGTCGGTCTCGAAGATACCCGGGTCCTATGTCATGGAGTGCTTTAAAGGTGGTAACCAACACCTTGAATCGCACCCGGAAGACCACTGGGAGCCAGTGCAGCTCGCGCAGGAGGGGTGTCACGTGTGCACAACGGGTTGCGCCCATAACCACCCGTGCGGCCGCATTCTGGACCAGCTGGAGCCTCCGAGTGCTCTTCAAGGGGAGCCCCATGTAGAGAGCATTACAATAGTCCAGCCGGGAGGTGACAAGGGTGTGAGTGACCGTGTGCAAGGCGTCCCGGTCCAGAAAGGGCTGCAACTGGCGAATCAGGCGAACCTGATAAAAAGCCCTCCTGGCCACGGCTGTCATAAGCTCTTCTAAAGACAGCCGTGCATCCAGGAGGATGCCCAGATTGCGAGCCCTCTCTGTGGGGGGCAGGGATTCACCCCCAATAGTCAGCGATGGCACCAGCTGACTATATCGGGACGCTGGAAGCCACAGCCACTCGGTCTTGGAAGGGTTGATGTTAAAAGCTGGATCTAGCCCAATAACTCAGAGACAGACTCCAATTCTTTTCTGTAGCTTTATTATTGATCTATTGGTACTGGAGGTCACTGACCTTGTACCTTTCTCTTTCAGGTATACATCTGGAGTGTATTGTGGACCATGCGGTTGGACCTTTTGTACCCAGGAGGAGGGGTTAAGAGGTAAGGAGTGGTTATAAGGATTATGGGATATGTGGTTAGTTAACCCTTGAAGGTCCGGGTGATCAGGGAGACATAGTAGTTAGGCATTTATCATGACAAAAACCCCTCTAAATGCCTAACTGGGTACCTGAGGCGGTGTTTGCATACATACAGAGAACACACTGGTACAGGCATGAATTACAAGCAAACACGCATTTTTGACATGAGGTAAGCATGTTGTTTATGTGGTAGGGGTTTAGTGAGAATGTTTGCTGTTTGCTCCTCTGTGTCACAGTGCACTGCCCTAATGAAACCTATCTCTGAAAACTGCCTGACGTGTTTGTATTTAATGTCAATGTGCCTAGAACGCTGACCTATGGCATCGGCCCTAGAGATCTCTATCGCTGCCTTGTTGTCTTCGTGGATAACTATTGGATATGAGGGTTCAGCCCAGATGTCGCAGAGCAGGTCATCGAACCATACTAAATTGTTTGCGGCCTTTGATAGGCAAACAAATTCTGCTTCCGTAGTTGATGTGGCCACCAGTTTTTGCTTTCCAGTGTACCAGTGGATGGGGCAATTATTGAGTAGTAGCACGTAGCCTGAGGTGCTTTTTCTGCACTCTACGTCCCCAGCCCAGTCAGCGTCAGCATAGCAGGTTAGCTTTGGTTCCTCGGATGTTTCTGGTTCTAGGCAGAGTAGGGCATCCGCACTAAATTTTAAGTATCTAAGTAGTCTTTTGATGGCGTTCCAGTGTGTTACCATAGGTTTGCTTACATGTCTGGACAGCAGGTTGACGGCCAAGGCGATGTCGGGCCTGGTCCAGTTGGATATGTACAGCAGTGACCCTATCGTTGATCTATACAGTTTGTTGTCTGTGAAAGGTTCAGATTCCTCATACATGGTCTTCAGGAACTCGGGTTGCATGGGGGTCTCGCTGGGTTTTGCTTCGGACATGTTGCATTTGGACAGCAGCTCGATGATCTTTTCTCTCTGGGAGAGGCGGAAGCCCTTGTTGGTTTTTATCACTTGGACCCCTAGGTATCTGTCAATCTTTCCAAGTGACTTTAAGGAGAAGTGGCTACCCAGGTCAGTGGCGAACTTTTCACACCTGTTCTTGTGTTTGCTGATGTACAAGATGTCGTCCACGTAAACGAGCACACCTTCGAATGTGTTGTTTTCTCTCCTCGTAAAGAAGCATTTGTCAGCTGAGGTGGCCTCGAAGCCCATGGATCTGAGGGCCTTGGCCAAGCAGTCATACCACCTTTTGCCCGACTGCTTGAGCCCATACAGGCTTTTATTCAGCAGCCAGGTTTGGTTCTCGCCTTTGTTGTACCCAGGCGGCGCTTTGACGTATATTTCTTTATCCAGCTCGGCGTGCAAGTATGCTGTTTGTACGTCGAATTGGAAGACCTCCAAGCCCAGGATGGTGGCCACCACCAGGGCGCTTTTGACGCTCTCCGCCCTGACGGTTGGCGAGTAGGTGTCCATATAGTCTTCGGGGTATCTTTGGGCGAAACCCTGCGCGACTAGTCTTGCCTTGTATAGGACCTTGTTGTCCTCTAATGTCTTAACCCTGAACACCCATTTGGTTCCTATTGGTTTTTTGTCCTCTGGAACTTGGGCAGGTGAGTATACCTGGAGGTTCCTTAGGCTTTCCATCTCCTTCTCCATGGCAAGCATCCATTTTTCTTTCTCCTCCCGGGGGAGCCCGAGGATGTCTTCATATGAGCTGGGCGTGAAATGGGTGTTGTGGATGGTCATAACGTAGTCCTCTAACTTCTTTGGTAGCTTGTTTCTGGTTTCTCTGATTGGCCTGCTGGGGGTTGGCTCGGTTTCCTGCATGATGTCTGCCTCTTTGTCCGTCAGGTCATCTATCTTCAGTGAAGGGTGCCCTTCTTTCCAACCTTTGACGCTTGCCTTGCGGTGGTTGGCTTTGTGCCCTGTGGCCTCTCTGACCTCCCTTTCCTCTTGGCCATGCTCGAACGTGACCCTATTGGCTGGGATGTCATTGGAGTGTACCCTCGACCAGTTTGCGTTTTTGTGGAAACTGGCTGATCTGGAAACCACAAAGCGGTTATTGTTGTCGACAAATCTGTAGCCCTTTGTGCCCGGTTCGTAACCCACGAACCTTAACCTTTTTGATAATTTCTCCCCTTTTCTTCTTAGCTGTCTGGGAATGTGGACATCAGCTGGGGCGCCGAATATGTGCAAGTGTGCAATGTTGGGCTTTCTGTTGTATAGCATCTCGTATGGTGTCTTATTGATAGAGCTTGACCACAGTCTATTCAGGGTATAATTAGCGTAGTGTAATGCCTCTGACCAGAAATGCTGCCCCATCCCAGCATCCTCCAGGGCGCATCTCATCATGGTTTGCAAAACCCCGTTTTTTCTCTCTGAGACTCCATTTTGAAAGGGGGAGAAAGGTGAAGAGGTGTAATGCGCTATGCCCTGTTCCCTCAGCCACCTTGTGAATTCTTTGGCCATGAATTCTGAGCCCCTATCAGTCATTATCTGCCTTATTCTCATGTTATGTTGCATATCTACTCTTCTGTGGAATTCCTTAAACCTTTGGAACACTTCGTTTTTGTGTCTGAGGGAGTAGACATACCCGTATCTGGTGTAGTCATCCACAATCGTGAGGAAGAATCGCTTCCTATGTCCTACAGAGGGTTTCATTGGCCCTACCAAGTCCATATGCACCAATTGGAAGGGGTATTCCGTGGTTCATTTGGATCCCCTGGGAATGGCCTTAACCTTGATCTTGGAACGCTTACAAACTGAACACTCTAAGTAGTTTTCGCAGTTCTTTACTTTGAGACCTTCGGTACATTCCGTCATTTTCTTTACAATGGGGAAGCTTATGTGTCCCAGTCTCCTGTGGAGGAGGTGGGCGCAGTTATCATGCAATGGCTTGCCGATAGATACAGACTTGTTTGTCTTCTCATGGCTACATCCTGCCTCCTGCTGCACCCCCTCTGTTTCTGGATACTTATCTACCTTGTGGTTTGTGCTGGCATCAATGCCTTCTTCCTCCCTTGCGTTGGGTGTGAAGTAGGGAAGCCCCTCGTGTATGGTTACCTTTCCTATCTCTTTCCCTTGCTTGATCAAGTGTGCCTTTCCATCTTTAAATTTTATTTCTATATTTGTGTCTCGTGTCAGCTTTGTGATGGCTAGCACGTTGTGGGGAATTTCTGGTATGTACAGTACTCCTTTTAGGTCCCCTACCTGTGTGATGTGTACGTTTCCTTTCCCCACTACTTTGACCTTGCTTTGGTTTGCCACCTTTATTTCTGAGTCTATTTCTGTGAGTGAGTCTAGTAGCTCTGGGTTACAAGTAGTGTGACTTGTGGCCCCTGAATCCAGGAGCCATGTATTTCTCTCTGCCTTATGTTTGTCATTTGGGTCATCGTGCCTGATCCCATACATGGAGCCAGAGTTACTGTCCCTGGAGTGGTCTCTGCGCTCGTGGTGTTTCCTGGGGTTGGGTGACCACCCTCGCCCTCTTTCCTTTGGGTGCCTGCGTTCAGGTGACCTTCCCCCTCTACTGTCGTGCTGTCCCCTATCCCTATGGTTCCTGGGGCAATCCTTCTTTAAGTGGTTCCTTGATCCACAAGAATAACATTCTGAGGTATCCCTGGCCCTATCCTGGAAATCCACCCTTTTTGTGGGTCTAGGGTCCCCTTTGGCTAGTTGGCGTTCCCTCCTCAGAGTGTCCTCTGCAACGAGCTGACTGGTCAGTGCGCCTAGTGTGAGGTATTGCAAGTTGAGGCTATTTAGCTGGGTCATGAAGATGTCCCAGCTGCTATCAAGAGAGTTTATGATTATGCTTATCATGCTCTCTTCAGTGATGATTTTCCCCCTCTGCATGAGTTCTGCCCTTGCAGCATTCATTTTTAAGATGTGCTCACTCATGGGGACCCCTGCCTTATGCTTGGTGGAGTGGAACTCCCTAGATAGTCTAGTGGTAGTGGCTCTGCTTTGGCTATAAAACAGGTTACATAGCTTTTGCATAATATCATAAACAGTTAGATTGTCCTCAATAGATGGATACATAGCAGATGGAATGGAGGTTAACATGATACAAAATGCCCTGTGATGAATGCAGTCAATTTCCAGTGACCAGGGCTTTTGGGGAGGTCTGTTAGCTAGGAACAGTGCATTCTCTCTCATGAGAGCAACTCTTAATTGCTGGCTCCATTCTATAATATTACCCCCATCTAACTGCAATTTTGGCAAATTGGTATAATTTGCCCCAGAAATATTAGTAAGGTTACTTACTGGGGGGAGCTGTCCATGGTCCAAAATGTGATTAAACTCACAATAAGGCTTTGGGATGTCTGTGGCCATTCTGTACTTGCTTGGATCTATGTAACTTGCTTCTCTTGTTACAGGCAGGTACTGGGCATGCGCGAAGCTCATTCCGCGTTGGAGTCCATCGGGTGAGGTTCCTGTTGCTGGAGCTCCCAGGCCTAGGCCTAGGCCTGTCGGTGGGAGGCTGGACCCACCCCTGGTGGGTCCGAAGATTCCCCCTGAGGCTGGACACCACTGCTGGATGGCCGGATCCCCGGCGAAGAAGGGCAGAAGGTGAGGAGGCGACGCGGTCGCAAGTCGAGGACTTTCGCGGGTCGGCGGCGCGGCAGCAGCGGAGGTCGTAGGTTGAGGATTCCCTGCACTCAGTGGCTCGGCGGTAATGGCGGCGGCGGCAGCGGATCCTCCCTCGTGGTCGCTGGTCCCTGGTCGCATGGACTGGCCTGATGGATGTCGTGGCATGGGTGAGTAGCCGGTTCTCCTCTTCTCCCTCGGGCCTCGCGTTGTTGGTGTAGTGGGTGGCAAGTTCGAGTCCTGCGGTTGATTCTTCCTGCAGGTGGGCGGTCTTTTGTGCCGGTTGTTGGTGTGTGCGGTGTTTTTAGTTGATTGTGACTCGGTTGCCTGGTTTTTGTTGGTTGTCCTGGCCTTCTTGTGCTTTCCAGGATTTTTCTTTGGTTTATTGAGTGCCGCGGGAGGCTCGAAAGCGGAGCCTAGGGCAGCGGTGATGGTCTCGATTGCCTTTTGCAATTCGAGATCGGTAGGCGTTTTTCTTTTTATTATTGTGGTCTCTTCGTGGTCGCTTTCAGAGCTGGTCTCTTCGTAGTCGCTTTCTGAGTCCCCTTCGTCTGTTTCGGGGTTCGGGCATTTTCGCGCCAAGGGATTCAAATCCTGGCTTCCCATTGGCTGGTGCTCGTCCCAAGATGGCCACCGGGAAGGGGGCACGGAAATGGGTTCTGCCGGCTCAGGATCATCAGGTTGGGGTGGCTTACCCTTTTTTGCTGGTTTTTCTTTCTCGGTGGTCTTTGGGGCCTCAATCGCTGCTTCTTGTTGCTCGAAGAGGCTTTGAAGGTCCGCGATGAGGTTTTCTTTGTCGCTGCTTGCCTCCATCAGTTTCAGGATGGAGAGTTTGAATTTATTCATTTTCTGTGCTGTTTCTTCTTCCGGGGCGGTGATCTCCTTGGATGGCCCCTCTTCATCTGATTGTGAGTCCAGGGTGGAGTCCTGCTCGCTTCCAGCTTCTGTCTCCTCCATGGCTGTGGCTTTGGTTGCAAGCTTCTCAGCCATCTTCTTGGTAAGAGCTCTGGTCTGTGCTCTGTTTGCTTCTTCAGGGTAGGTGTTGGGTTCAGTCATTGTCTGGAGTTATGGGCAACCGACCTCTGCTACCATTTTGTTAAAAGCTGGATCTAGCCCAATAACTCAGAGACAGACTCCAATTCTTTTCTGTAGCTTTATTATTGATCTATTGGTACTGGAGGTCACTGACCTTGTACCTTTCTCTTTCAGGTATACATCTGGAGTGTATTGTGGACCATGCGGTTGGACCTTTTGTACCCAGGAGGAGGGGTTAAGAGGTAAGGAGTGGTTATAAGGATTATGGGATATGTGGTTAGTTAACCCTTGAAGGTCCGGGTGATCAGGGAGACATAGTAGTTAGGCATTTATCATGACAGTTGAGTCTGAGCCTATTTCTCCCCATCCAGACCCGCACAGCCTCCAGGCAGCGAGACATCACATCAAGGGCATTGTTGGGGTGGTCTGGGGCTCTACATGACACAGTATGTCTGAAACATCTGTTAAAGATCTCTGTATGCTGGTGGTAAAAATGGCACTATGGATTCATTTACTATATGAGGCACATAGCTGAATATGGTGTACAACGCACGATATTAAAATCATTCTGAATTTTGGCTTAAAAGCAAATAAGCAATGTGCTCATCTATTACTGCTCAGATCATTCTGAGAACAACTGTAACTAACAAATCCATAAGAGATGGTCCCTCCATGAGTTCAGTTTGGTCTTCTCAGAACAAGATAAAAAGTTATAATTTGCTCTTTGCTTTATTCCTGAACAAGCTAAATTCCATGTTAGAGACAACATGGACAACAAACATAGCTGTCAGTGTATCATCTGGGAGGATTTTATTCTTTTGGCTTTGCACATTTGTCCTTTGTTTGGTGATACCTCTATGTCTCTTTACATCATGACTCTCCACCGTGATCTAGTCAGAAGCCACAGCCACGCTTCACAAAGTGTAAATGTGTTTCCTTTTCTGGAAACTCTGCAGAATGTAGGGTAAGGGATGCCTTTGAACTGAGGTGCTGCAGGAAATTGTTGAGAAAACCTTAGACCACAACAGGAACAAATCAATCAAAGCTAGATTAAAAAAAAACCCAGGGGGTTCACTGGCAGTAGTAACAGTGAAGCTAAATATTTTGGGCACATAATATAAAAGCCAGGCTTTGGAGAAGCCCCTGATGCTTGGAAAACTCAAAGGCAAAATAAAAAGAAAGGTTGACAGAAGAGAAGATGATCAATATATCACTGATGATACAAGCATAAGTTTAAAAAGAAGCAATTAGTTCTGGCAAAAAAAAAAAAATTGTCCAGTAGGACATGAACCGTCAGCAAGTCTAAATGACTAAACCACAACAAAGCATGCCTTTTTGTTGTGATTATTTCCCACTTCTCTTCTGGTTATTTTCTTCGGTGGCTCATTGTTCATATTTAGATTTTGCTTGCTTAGCAGAGTCCTTGTTTGTTCTAATAGTTATTCACCCACTGCAACCTAAGGGAAGAGAAAGAAAAGAAAGAATTACGACCCACCACCCTGGTAGAAATTCCTGTCTGGTCACCTGGAGTGGCAAGGGGGCAAAGCAACAGAGCACAGACTAGCCACTCCATTGGGCATCGGGTGGAGACAGTATTTCTTCTCAGGCTGACCCATCTTGACCTTAACTTAGCACACAAAGGCCTACGTGGCATTTGGATGCTGAGGGTAAGGATCATGCATGTTCTTCATCAGTCATGCTGTTGATTTTAAGAATGGCTTCAGCTGAGTTTTGTCCCTGTTTCTTGATAGTCCCTGCAAGACACCTGAGTTTGTTATTCCTGTCCATTCCAGCTGGAATTCAAATGGCATGACTTTATCTAAGGAACAGATGAATGGCTCAGCAGGAATGTTTATGAGTGAGAGAGGATAAGAAACTACATTCTCCAACCTTGCCCGGACCTGCTGAGAACTAATGGCCAGATCCCCTCTCACCTGCCTGCAGCTCAATCTTGCTTCCAGGCCAAATAGTTCAGCCTTTTAACCTGAGCAATGCAGGAATGTATTATTCCACCCAAGAACCATTACAACTGAGTCACGTTTTACAGCACCTTTTCTCTGGCCTAAGCATCTGCCTTTCCACACTGTGCAGAGTTAACATTAAACCTGAGATGCATAGCTGCCCTCTTTTGCACATCCATTTCATGGAAACAAATGTTGAATGAAGTCCATTTTCCCTTCCTAAGGCCAAGGACCTAAATGCCAGGCAGAACACGTTTGCATATTACTCATATCAGGACCAGGCAATGCTTTGGAAGGTAGCATAAACAGTCCCTATCTGCAGTTTATTAAAGCACTATTTCTGTTTCCAGGCGCCTCAGTTTTAAATGCCTGGAATTCCAGTAAAATGATGATTTTACTCTTGTTTTTTGTACTGCTCTCACCAAACACTTTGTTTGGCATGCTGAGCATTTTAGTCCTCTAATTTCTATACTTTTCAGTAGCACTGCCCTCGTGAGAGTTGGGGGTGCCTTTTATATTTTACTTTCATTTCCTCCTGCACGAAACATCATTTTGTTCATTATGAATAGGTATGGCATGAAATGGTTCAATCATTTCCTTCCTCTTATCCTTGACTGTCAAACTCTGGGACTTTCAATTTCCTTTACCAATTATCTTCCCTGATCTCCACTGCTGGGAAATATTAATTGATGGCTCTTAGTGATATCAAAGAAGGTGGGTTTTTGTATTTAAGAAAAAAATGAATATATAAATAAATATAAATATATACAAATATAAACAGGAGGCAACATCTGATCATCCCATATCATTCCACAAATGGAGCAGGCCATTTCTGAAGCATCCATCGGTTCACGGGAAAGTTTCGCTGAGGATTGAACTGACAAGTTTTTCTCCTATTTCTTCAGAGAGAAACGAAAGGGGAGAGACCAATGGACTAGATGGAGAAAAGAAGAGAAGGCTTCTCCCCAGCATCACCCACATCACAATCAGACCAGTGGTGAGTTGCTCCCGATCCGGTCTGGTTCTATAGAACCGGTAGTAAAACCAGCAGGAGGCTCTGCCCACCCGCCATGACATCATCATGGGTGATCTGTGCATGCGCCGAAGCGCAAGCGCTCCCGCTGGAAACCGGTAGTAAAGGTAAGTGGAGCCCACCCCTGAATCAGACTCACTGATTCTGGTCACAGGACATGATGGGCTTCTTACCAGGGTGAGGAAGAGTCAGTTCTTCTGAGTTATTAGCACTTAAATTGGGGAAATAAACTTTAATCTATGAGAGTGCTAATTTATTTATTCTTTTATGTTTTATTTTATAATTTATTTGTTCAATTTCTACGGCCACCCATTTCAGTCAATGGCTAATACTTAAGAACTGAAGCAAGGGCAAATTTGAAGTAATGTATCTTTGATTTCATCTTTCAGCAACATATGATATTTAAACTAGCTCAAGCTGTGAAGCAAACTGCGGGCCTTGCTAAATCACAATCTTCACTTACTGCACATCAAAAGATGATTGTGAGGCTGAGGCTTCCGTTATACGGGAAGTGGGAGATCTGTGATAAGAACATTGGTTTGTTTATAATTTAATTACAGCTGCCAGATGGGGATGATGCAAATAGCCCAGCAGCATGTTGACATGGTTCTCCTGTGTAATTTTCCTGGTCAACATTGCACAGATAGTCCTTGACTTATGACCACAATTGAGCCCAACATTTCTGTTGCTAAGTGAGACAGTTGTTAAGTGAGTTTTGCCCCATTTTACGACCCTTCTTGCCACAGTTGTTAAGTGAATCACTGCAGTTGTTAAGTTATTAACAAGGTTGTTAAGTGAATCTGGCTTCTCTATTAACTTCGCTTGGCAGAAGGTCACAAAAAGTGATCGAGTGACTCTGGGACGCTGCAGCTTATTTAAATACGAGTCAGTTGCCAAGCATCTGAAGTATGATCAGGTAACCAAGGGAATGCTGCTACGGTCATAAGTGTGAAAAATAATCATAAATTCTTTTTTTCAGTGCTTTTGTAACTTTGAACAGTCACTAAATGAACCTGTATTGCAGTGTTTCTCAACCTTGGCAACTTGAAGATGAATGGACTTCAACTCCCAGAATTCCCTAGCCAGCATAGCTATAGCATAGCATATTGGATCCAATAGCTTGAAGAAGAAGGGAGAGAGAAAGCCGTAAGAACACAGAAAATATGTGAGCATATTCAGGAATTCAGATATGAGTTGGTGTCTTACCCAGAGTTGCATAGATACAACACACACACACACACACACACACACACACACACAAAGCATACACTTCTCTCTTTCTAAAGGCTGGATTATGAAACGTAACGAGCCCAAATTTCTTGCTGAGAAATCAGATGCCTATCAGATGCGGTCTCCATTGAAGTTAGAAGGTTGAATTATGTTCTGAAGTTTCAATCCTGCTTCTTTAGACCTAGCCGAGACCTTGTACCAGAAACTACATAATAAATAAGATCTGCTCAGAAGGGGACGTGGTGATGTCTTTCTTTCTAGATACATTTTTGTAGAACACATGGCACCATCAAAGTTGCAGTTACGCAGGTAACAATTTCTTTTTCATCAACTACTGTAAACCAACCAAATCAAAGCCCATCACATTTTTTTCATCTGAAGCAGTTTGTGAGAAGAGCAAATTTTAATGCTGGGTCTTACACAACAAAAGTAAAATGTATAAAAACGTTCACAAGCACGCATTCAAGTAAGTGTCATATCTGTTTATATATATTTGAAAATCTGTATTATGTTTTGTAGACTTCCAGGCTCCAAATTCAGCTTCAAATTTCCAGTCCATTGGTCTCAAGTGTACTTTAATGGAACATGAAGACATCGCTTTTGTTCTATAATACAGATGCACACCGCTCAGCTAAAAAGATGTATGTGTGTGTGTGTGAGAGAGAGAGAAAGTAAGAGAGAGAGAGAGCAGATTTGAAAACTAATGTACTGTCAGCTTATTAAATAAACTACTATAAACTTCAACAGAAACTAGCAGGGAGGTCTGCAATAAAAGAAAAAAAGACAATTTCAGTTAATACTTAAATCCACCGCCAATCTGGAAATTAGCTAGACATGAGAGGACACACACTTATTTCTTTTAGAGCAGGGCAGATAATCATGTCTAGTCTAGACACTGGATCCATTCCCTCCCTGCTTGGGCAAGTTGGATGATCCAGAGGTAGAACTTAAGAGGATCAGGTGGGCAAGTCCCTGCCCCTTCATTAAAGACCCATCTAGTGGTGAAATTTAAAAATTTCCCCTACCGGTTCTGTGGGCGTGGCTTGTTGGGGGGAGGTCATGTGACTGGGTGGGCTTGGCCAACTCGACATCACTCACATCGAGGGGCTCCTCACCGGCCCCTCCCCTCCCAGTCACTCCTTGTCGCGAATGGCAGGAAAATGGGGAGGGGAATATTCTTGCCTACCATCCTTCCCTCAGTCTGTGCTGAGATTGAGGAATGGATGACAGGCAGGAAAATCCTCTTTCCCATTTTTCTGCCTTTCACAAAAATGGCTCCATTCCAGCTGCTCCCCTCCATCCCCCTCCCTCCTGGGGACTATCTTAAAGGGACAGGCTGCAGCAGCTCCTTTCCAAATGGAGGGAGAAAAGTTAGCATTCTCTCTGCTGCATTTAACATTGAATTCTGTGGCAGAGAGAATGCTAACTTTTCTCCCTCCATTCAGAACGGAACTGCTGCTCCCTTTATGGTTCCCTCCTGGCTCCCTCCCTCCTGGGGACTACCTTAAAGGAACAGGCTGCAGCAGCTCCGTTCTGAATGGAGGGAGAAAAGTTAGCATTCTCTCTGCTGCATTTAACATTGAATTCTGTGGCAGAGAGAATGCTAACTTTTCTCCCTCCATTCAGAACGGAACTGCTGCTCCCTTTATGGTTCCCTCCTGGCTCCCTCCCTCCTGGGGACTACCTTAAAGGAACAGGCTGCAGCAGCTCCGTTCTGAATGGAGGGAGAAAAGTTAGCATTCTTTCTGCTGCATTTAACATTGAATTCTGTGGAATATTGAGCAGCCAGGTGAGCGGCGACCGGCTGGGCGTGGGTGGGGCCAAGGAGGGGTAATTACTACCGGTTCGGTGAACTGATGCCCATAATCCCTAGTGGTTTTCCTGAACCGGTCCAAACCGGTAGGATTTCACCCCTGGACCCATCCCTAATATCCTACTTTTCTCCACACAGGATGAAGCAGGGAGCCAGCTGTGTCAATGGGAACCTTAGCTTCCTGTCTTTCCCTGCATGAACAGCAGTACTCCATACAAGCTGAAGAGGAAAGCTCAGGCTCTTTGGTGTCCCACTGGATATTAGACCAGGTTCACTTGCCCAATGTCTTTCCCGACTGAAGAATGGGTGGACAGCCGAAACACGTGGTCTCCCCTATTTGCAAAGGTGGTTCTTGTCAGATATTGGCCATCTATTTGTTGAAAAAGCACACAGTGGCTGAACCATACTTATTGGCAATTCATCTGAGCTGCTTGCAAAGAGGAGGCTGTTATTACAAATTCAGGAACAGGTTCAAGCAGAAAACCAGACCGGAAGACAGATGGAGACTACTGGAGGATGTATTTTTTTTCCCCAGCCCTTATTTAGGGACTATATAGTCCCATTTAGAGCAGGATGAACATCAACTACTTTGAGCGGATGAATGTCCTGCATTTATCCTCCCAATTGATCAAGAGAGAGCTTTAACTTGTTGGCCCTCATCCCATCCATTACTTTCCCCAGATACAATGTCTATCTCTCCTCTGAAAGTTTTGCTAAATGGTCTCTCGTTTTTTTGGGAAGTAGCCAAGGTTTAATATAGAGATATAGGCTTCGCAGTTACTTACAAATGTCCTTCTTCGCAGTAAAAGGTTTATACTTGTTACAGTGAGCATGTCGTATAACTAAAATGTCTCTCTCTCCGTGAAAACATGTGCTTGTTACACAGTCAACAACATGAACTTGTGGGTACAAGTATCTGTGCTTCAGAATGATATCTACAAGATTCTTCCACACCATCTGTATCCTCAGGCAGAAGAGAGATAAGGTCAGTGTTGGCTCCAGCCATCGGTTTATCTCCTTATCTCACCTGCTGAAGATGGAACTATGACCAAGACAGGATTTCACAAGGCTGCCTCTCTCTCTCTCTCTTCCTCTCTCCCTCCCTCCCTCCCTCCCTCTCTCTCTCTCTCTCTCTCTCTCTCCTAAACAAAATAAAATTGAGGGCAGGGTTAGGAATCTTGCTATTAAAGGAAGGTTTTAATACTCTCTTCTCTGCTCTACTTCTCTAGGGTCAACCTCTATTTTCTCCATCACATTAAGGCCATTCTGGGCTACAGTGTCCTAAAAAGCAGTTGTTGTTTTTAAGTGAAATTCCTAAGAAGCTTTTTTCCACTTGGAAAATTGTGATTTTTCTCTAATGTTTCTATTGCTACATTATTGAAGACTTTGTCAAGACAGAACATGCAGGTGTATCTTAAGTCTATACTGGGCCATGCCTGTGCATCAGCCCTGACAAACAACCCAGCCCCCTCCTCATTATTGTCATTGTGATTTCTATTTTTTTTTTCTCGCTCAGTTTTTGTGATATACGAAGGCTATACATATAAGTAATGTTCCAGATAATATTGTCCTTCCATTTCACTAATCTTGTCCTTGGCTTTTAGGAAAAATTGGTAATAGAATTAGTTTTAGGCAATAAGACAATTCATAAAACTTCATACAAAACGGAATAGTCTTGCAATACAATAAAATACCTCTTGCAGGTTTTAAATCCAAACACAGCCTTTCCATCAGCCTTCCTAAAATATACTTTAAAGAAACACAGAAGTAACTTCCTCTTCAAGTTTATTTATAGACTTCATTTGCATAACCTGGTTATTGAGTTTAACCCATTTTTTGAGTATTCACAATACACCACACTATAAAGCAAGCAAGCAAATGGACTGGCTTTACATCTTCCTCTTCCTCTCTCCCTTGCTGTCATGCATGTGCACAGAGGGAGGGAGGGGAGAGAGAGAGAGAGAGAGAGAGAGAGAGAGAGAGTTTAAAATTAAGCAAGTTTTAAACATTGTGCAAAAATGGCTGCTTGTAATTGCCTGTCTCATGCAAATATAAACTGTTTTTCAACTCAGAACAAGAGGCAGAGAATAGTCTCCCATAATGGCAAAAAAGTACAAATATGTTTAGTGCAAAAGCATATTTCTTCTCTGTCTTTATGTGAAGAAAAAAATAGTGGTATGGTTTATTCCCTTGCAAAAAAGCCACCCAGTCTGTAAGGACAGAACAGTATATTACTGTTCTATCCTTATTGTTCAGTATAAATACTAAAAATAGATTTGGGATATAGTCTAGAAAGGTTTGCTATCCAAAATGCCACAGTTCAAAGTCTATTTTGTTGCTAATTATCAACCAGGTCATCAAACAAAAATTATATACCATATTGCCAACGTGGTCTGGCAACCCTAATTTTTCCTTCTGTCTTCCTAAAACAGGCCTTGCTTGTCCCAGGTCATGGCGTAGATGCTTGACTGTTTACTTTCCCAGACTGCAAAACACCGAGCAGCTATAGGAGAGAAGAGTGAAGAGTCGAGGTAAAGCTGCATTATGTTGGCAGCTCTTCTCTGCTGCCAGGGCTGGGTTCTTCTAAACAGCACTTACCATGGACGCCCCTCCCCCCCCAGCTTAGCAAGGTCGCATCTTCCAAAGTGCAACCAAATTGGGCCATAAGGAATGCCTCCCTGGGCCTGCCAAGAGGCCTAGCAGGGCAACTTTCTGTTTATCATTTTGGCCAACCTGCATGTGAGGCAGGAAAGCAAGAACAGCACGTTGCTGATGTTGCATCCCAGAAACTTTGCTTTTGAAAATGAGAACGTTATAGAGCCATCATGGTTCATAGCCATCTGTCGACTCTGTGGAAAAGCGTTCAAGCTGATGAGCCTCACGCATAGTCTGGACTAAAGGTGGGATTCACTTACCTTCCCTACCGGTTTGCAAATGTGAGCGTGCATGCTCATATCAAATCGATCATATTATATCATGATCTTTGGCTTAATAAAATGTCCCAAGCACTAAAAAGGGATTTGCCAGGATAGAAAAGGAGGGTATTAAAATACATTTCAAAACAAAAGTAATGGCATTTCATAAATAATGTCTACACTACGATTAATCTTCTCATCATTCCCACCACCCATCTCCTTCCACTTATGACTGTATGACTGTAATTTTGTTGCTTGTATCCTTACAATCTATATTGATATTGTTTCCTGATTGCTTATTTGTACCCTATGACTATCATTAAGTGTTGTACCTTATGATTCTTGATGAACATATCTTTTCTTTTATGTACACTGAGAGCATATGCACCAAGACAAATTCCTTGTGTGTCCAATCACACTTGGCCAATAAAAAATTCTATTCTATTCTATTCTATAACTTGAAGAGTGGGGGGGGGGAGGGTGAGAGAGAGAGAGAAAGAGTGAGTTTTGCTAGTTAAATAGATTCAGTTGCACTAAAAATACATTTGTTTGAAATATGAAGAGGGAAGTTTGAAGTTTGAAAATACTCTATAAATACAGTATTTTCCTATTCAGAAACATTGATTTGACCCCTGTACTCTCCTCAAGCAAACAGGAATTCTAAGTTGGTGCTTTGCGACATCCTGTGGTCACCTGGGGTAATGCATAAATCTTATTGTGCAATATTATTGCTTCCTAGTAGACTTCTAGAGCAAAGGATATTGCAGATGAAGTTGAACCCATCGCCTCTATCAAGATATCCCTAAGAAATTCTCATGAGAGGGAACATCCTTGTGAGGAACACATAACCCTAGATTTAAGAATTGTAGCCAATGAGCAGTTTCTTCTATTTATACCAGTGTTGGGTTGCTCCCAGTTCTGTCCGGTTCTTTAGAACCAGTACTAAAAACGGTGGGAGGCTCCGCCCACTCGCCCAGATGTCATAATTGACGATCTGCGCATGTGCAGAAACGCAAGTGCGCGTGAGCGAAGCAAGCGCAAGTGCACGCTCCGCTACAAAATGGTAGTAAAGGTAAATAGAACTCACCCCTGATTTATACCTTTAGCATTTTAAACTATTCTTAAAGAAAGAAAACTAAAATAGCTTACAAGATTAAGTAGTAAAACAATCTACTGTATGATCTCAGGAACAAGGAAAGGCACAAAAGAGAAAAAGTGACTGGAGTAAGAATAAGAAAGCAACTACATCTAAATAAAATAGCATATTAAGCTACATTGAAAACTGCTCAGGGGAAGATGTTATTCTAGATGTTGTAATACTTGGGATATACTAGAAACAGATAGAAAAGGGCAGTTTAGAGCAGGTCTGTGGATGACTGAGGCAAAGGATAAAAGACAATTACAGAATTAGGAAACCAGAAGGGGCCTTTGAGACCAGCCTCCTGTTCACAGACCACATCCAAATTTAAGTGTCCTTGTCAGGCAGTTGTTCTTTTATTTGAATATTTCCACTTGAATATTTCCACTGCAAACATGGAGTTGGCCTTTAGATAATTGAATGGATGAAGAAGTTAGCTCCTTTTCAGTACAGCTGAATCGTCCTACATTTCTGGAGGCAGGACAATATCTTTATCTTCCACAAGACCAAACTGGGGGTGGGGTGGGGGTGGGTGGGGAATCACATCTCTCAAATAGCCAATTTTTCAAAGTGGCAAAATTTTCCATTGCAATTGTGGAAAAAAGAAATCAGTATTAATAATGTGTACACCTAACTTCCAATATGCTTAATGCACATATTTTGCTTAAAAGAAAACCCTAAAGAAGAAGAGATGCCACAATCTTAATGCCAAGGCCTGGGTATATAAGATTACACTCAAGGCAAGCGCTGTGCACCCTTTGCTATTCAATCCCAAAGACCTCAGATAATTGTCTTAATTTAAAGATATGGGAAATATCTCAGTCTTAAGGCCTGGAAACATTTAGAATGGGTAAGACTGAGTATGAGGAACTCATGAGTTGATTCATAACAGAACAGCTTCCTATACATTCATGGTATAGGGATATTAGGGCCAATAGCATACAGGTAGTCCTTGATTTACAATCATTCATTTAGGGTCTAATCAAAGCAACAGCACAGAAAAAAGTGACGATCTGGGTCCTGGGGTTGCCATTTGAGACCTTCGCAGCCGGCTTCTGACAAGCAAAGTCAATGGGGGAATCCGGATTCGCTTAACAAAAGCATGATTCACTTAACAATTGCAGTGATTTTCTTAACAGCAATAGGAAGATGGGGCACGACTCACCTAACAACCACCTTGCTTAGCAATGGAAATTCTGGTTCCACATTGTGGTTGTAAGTCGAGGACCACCTGTAAGTGAAGTTCTTTGGGCGGATGTATTTTTGCATTTTGATTGTTCAATTGCTTCTAATCCTTTGTGACCCCAAAAACATAGTTTTTCCAGGGATAACAGCAACTGCTTCTTTCAGTTCTTATAAGCTCATGTTCCTGGCATTAGGGATTGGAAGCAGTGGTGGGTTCCTCCCAATTCGGCCCGGTTCCACTGAGCCGGTAGCGGTGACGATATGACATCACCGAACCGATTCTGGGGCCCCCCACCCCTCACGTTATTCTTACCTTTTATTTGGCCCCACCCCCAATCTATTGCTGCCTCCTGAGTCCCAGCTGATGGCTAGAGGGAAAAAAACTGTTTAAACTCTTGCCGTGGAGCTTCAAAGGGCTGACCTACAGCTGATCAGTGTTAAAAGAAAACAAATGAGTAGACCAGTGCCTGAAAAAATAAATGGGTAGACCGGTACAGCTCTGCAAGCAGTACCACAAAATAAGCCATACCCACAGAACCGGTAGTAAAAAAATTTAGAACCCACCCCTGATTGGAAGTATCTGGTTCTTTTTTTCCCTTTTTTTTTTTGTGTGTGAGGTGCTTTCAAATCAATCTTGACTTAGGGTGACTGTTTGGACAAATTCACGCAATTTTATAAGCATGATTTTTGGAAGTGTTTTGCCATTGTCGTCTTCCTATGGCTCAGATAGTGCCACCTCGCTGACTTAGTGTCTAATGTGTGTCTAGAACTTATGGCTTTTGGGCCTGAATTTGCACGTACAAACATGTGGTAGTGTCCCCCCCCCCCAAAAAAAACAGACCTTGAAAAAAAATCGACATACTGCAGAAGAGAATGAAACAAAATTAACAGAAACTCCATTGTATCCAACAATGTAAATGAAAGCATGCCATAGATTTTAGTTTCTAAGGGGGAAAATTGAAAATGAGGCTTGTCAGATGTTACATCTTTTCTATCCTGCTCTACAGAGTATAGAGATGGTCTCTAACAGAAACCACTTGAAGAGACTAGAAGCATTTGAAATGTGGATTTACAGACTGCTATTATGTATAAACTGGGTTGACAAAATCAGAAATGAGGTGATAAGCCGCCTGGGAAAGCCAAGGGAAATCATCAAAACCATAAAAAAAGCAAAAGTTAGAATATTTCGGACAAATGATGTGACACCCGGAAAAATACGGCATACTTCACTTAATCCTCCAAGAAAACATTGAAGGCAAACGAGGTCCAGGCAGAAGAAGAACATCGTGGCTTCAAAAACTAAGGGACTGGTTTGGACAAAACTCAGCAGCACTTTTTTGTACGGCTGCTGATAAAAATAGGATCGCCAGCATGATCACCAACATCCAATGATGGATATGGCACAAGAAGAAGAAGGGGGAAATTATGAAAATAAATTCATATATGCAGTGAAAATATTGAGAAAGGACAAATGTGCAGGTATAGATGACATTAATAGAGTACAGATACCTCCTGGACCTATGACTACAATTGGGACCAGAATTTCTGTTGCTAAGCCAGGCAGTTAAATTAATCACAATAAGATTTTACAACCTTTTTTTTGCCTCAGTTGTTAAGTAAATCATTGCAGCTGTTAAGCGAAGCATGCAGTTGATAAGTGATTTCCCCTTCCTCATTGACTTTCCTTCTTGGAAGCTGGCTGGGAAGGTTCCTAAGATTTTATTTCATTTATTTTATTTCAGAATAAATCAATGGGCAATTTTATTTTATACTGTTATAAATAACAGTTATAATTTTGGATGGCAATTTTTATTATCTGAATAGTTTCCATTCCACGCATCCAAGACAGATGTACAAAAAGAACTTCATAATATCACATATAACCTCTCCAGAACTCATTCCACAGTAGAACTCATTCTACAGTAGCTTCTGATTTGTGATTACAATGCAAATGAGAACACAATGGGAAGGTTTCTAATGGTGATCACATGACCCCAGGATGCTGCATCCATCATAAATATACGTTGCCAAGTGCCCAAATTTTGGTCACATGACCATGGGGATACTATAACAGTTCTAAGTGCGTGTATCGGTAAGTCCCTTTTTCCAGTGCTGTTATAACTTCCAATGGTCACTAAATGAATGGTTGTAAGTCAAGGACTGCCTATATGGCAATGTATGAACTGCTGCACAGATGTGGTGAGAACAAGGTTGGTCTGCGAGGGCAGGAAAGCAGGGGGAGGAGTGATGCTAGGAATGTTTCCTTATATTTTTCTCAAGTCTTTAATTTTTTTGAGTATTTGTTATTCCTTTCCTAATTAACCCCAAGAAGAAATGTGCGGTGGGCAAATATGTATGTACAGCATAGACCTGGAGTAATCTACAGCTTCCAGCTCCAGCTTTTGTAATTTTTGACTTTGACAAATCCTGGATTTGTGTCACCAGGATGGAGCTGCTGGATACGGGTTGTTGAAAAGCTGGAGAAAATTCCTCATGTCAAAACACGACATACATACAGCTCTGGTCATCAAAACGGGTGGGAGAGAGGGAAAAAATGTGGCTATATATTAAATCCTTATCCAGCCCACGTTACATTTGGTAATGGGCTCAACCTTTGAAAAGAACACTTTGGGTGGAGAGGAGCCAAGGGGCCCAGCCCGGAGAGGAAACAGGGGCCCCTCTGAAGGGAATTCCCAGCCAGACACCCTACACCAGCCTTTCAATTCCAGTTTCAACAATGTGCACGAAACCAGGGGTGAAACAGCCAGCTCTGGGACCTCTGAGTCAACAACCTGTTTCAAAAGAAAAACAAAATGGCTGGGGAGGCAGGGTTCCCGCTCAGCCAAACTGGTACTGAGCCCAGCGGGGCAGTCTCTCAGCAGGCTCCCAGAACAACCACAGCCACCACGCTCCTCCTCCACCAACCCACTATGGACTGTCTGGAGTAGAGGCCTATTTTATTTCCTCAGAAAAAACACTACAGGTAATCCTTGATTTACAGTGACCGTTCAAAGATACAATGGTACTGGAAAAAGTGACTTATGACCGTTTTTCACACTTATGACCATTGCAGCATCCCCTTGGTCACATGATTAAATTTCTGATGCTTGGCAACTGGCTCATACTTATGACGGTTGCAGGGTCCCAGGGTCACCAAATTATGTTGTTAGGTCCCTGATATATACACTGCAGCTCTTGGGTCCAAAAATAATATTAAAAAGATATAGCCTCACAAAAAAAAAATAAGTTGACTATCCCATCAATATTTTCACCACACGTTATCCTTTTCATTGATTTTAGAACTAGAGTAACAGCATTCAATAAACTATAAGTCAGAAAAGGCTTTTGATATTGCCATCATATGTTTCTTCCAAAATCACTTGCCCCAATACTGATGTTTCAAACATTAGCATATAAACCTCAATTTATCCCCATTTTTAAAAATATAATTTGTGCCATGATTCATTTGGTACTTTTCCTTTTATAGCTTCACTGGATGCCAGAACTTGCTGACAAATCCAACTATCCCCCTTGATCACTTGATGCTGGCTTACCTAATTGGTAGCCCAGAATTTAAATTGGCAACTGGCTCATACTTATGACGGTTGCAGTGTCCCGGGGTCATGTGATCCCCTTTTGCAACCTTCTGACAAGCAAAATCAATGAGGAAGTCAGATTCACTTATGTTAGATCTGGCGCAGGGAAAAGAAGACTGGACCAGCTCGATACATTAAGTAACTTTTATTCATTACAAAGTAACGAGTCAAGACTGCTGGCGCGCTGCCGGAGCTCTCCTTATATTCGCTCCCGGCAGACGCACCGCCCCTTGACAGGGATTCAAATCTCCCGCCCGATGGCTGGCAGCCAATCAGGGCGGATGTCCTTATAAGGACATAACACTCCTCCCCCCTTAGTCCGAAATGTCAATCTCATTCACAAACGTTACGTAGTCGCGCAGGTACGCCGGACGCCTCGGCACCCTAGCTGACCTGCGCAGTCTCACTTCTCCTCCGTCTCCGGCCTGGAAGGACGGGGCTCTTTCGTCTCCTGGTTCCCTCTCCGGAACCGGGCTCGGTTCGGCTGTCGAGTGAGCGGGGCCACCCCCAGCGCCTCCGGCCGGACCGCAGACCTTGGATCGCTGGTCCTGGTGGTCTTCCTCCTGTCCTGTGGATCTCTCGCCTCGCCTCGGCTGCTCGGTTCCGACCCGGGAAGAGCGTCTGAGTCTCGGTAAGTCCATTGCTTGCTCCTCCCTGGTCTCCCGGGCGTTGTGGTTCGGTCTCGGTCCAGCTTGCTGCCGCTCGGGTGGCGGTTCCGCTCGGTTCGGGTGGTGCTGGCTCTCGTTGTTGTTGTTGTGCCGTCCGACCTCGCAGGGGTGGCGTTGGTCCCCTCGGTTGGGCTGGCGTCGGTCTACCTTGTCTGGCTGGCGGTGGTCGACCTGGTCGGGGTGTTGTTGCGGTGCTACCTCCGCGGGGCAGCGGAGGTCTCCCCTGCTGGGGTGGTGCAGGTCTCCCTGGCCGGGTTGTTGTCGGCTTCCCCTTCCCCCTAGTCCCTGGTCTACCGTTGGTTGGTGCCTGGGGCCATCCTGGTCGGGGTGTCGTTTCTTGGCTGTCTCTTGTGATGGGCGGGGGTCCCCCACGTCGGTGAGTTGTGTGCCACCCTCGCCCGTGGGTCGTGGGTTGCCCGTCTTGGCTGGGTCCCGGTCTACTCGCCTTGAACTGCAGTCTCCCTGGCTGGGCTGGCATGGGCTGCTGTAACTGGTGGGGTGCGTTGCTCCTCCTCTGGGCAGGTCCCGGTCTACCTGCGGGCTGGGTTGGTGGTCCCTGGCCTTGCTGTGCCCGGTGCCCACCTGGCTGGGTTGTTGTTGCCATCCTCCGTGCGGTTGGCCCCGGTCTACCTCGCTGGGCTGCCGGCGTGACATCTGGTAGTGGGCTGGGCCGACCCTGCCAGGGTGGTGCTGCTCTGCCTCGCAGGGGTGTGGTAGGCCTACCTCGTCGGGGTGTGGTAGGCCTACCTCGCCGGGTTGTTGTAGGCCTACCGGGTCTGGGTGTGGTAGGCCTACCTCGCTGGGGTGTTGGAGGTCTACCTCATCGGGGTGTTGTAGGCCTCCCTCGTCAGGCTGGTTTTCATGCGCTCCCCCCCACCTTTTTCGGAGTTGGTCGATGTGATGTCTCGCGAACTGTCCATCTTCCAACTCGACGATGTAGGATTTGGGGCCGGTTGTGCTGGCAATCTTCCCCTTCAGCCACTTAGGAGAGCCGCTGAAATTCAGCGCGAAAATTGAATCTCCGTTGCTGAAGGCGCGAAGCGGGCGGCTGGCGGTTGCGGTCACTTCCGGGCTGTATTGGGGGTGCAGCCGGTCCAAGGGTGACCTCAACCTTCTGCCCATCAACAGTTCGGCCGGGCTCTTGTGGGTGGTGGCGTGTGGCGTGATGTGCTGGGTGAGGAGGAAATTGTCTATGCGCTCTTGCCAGTCCCCCGGGCCCATCTTGGTGAGGGCCTCTTTGGTCAGTCGGACCATGCGTTCCGCTTGTCCGTTTCCGGCCGGCCTGTAAGGGGCGGACAGGGCGTGGCGGATGCCCAGTCCCGCCAGGAAGGACTCCATGGCCAAGGATGTGAGCTGGGGGCCGTTGTCTGAGACCAGCACATCCGGTAGACCATGAGTGGCGAAGAGACGGCGCAGGGCTCGGATCGTCGCGTCCGTTGTGGTAGATGCCATGGGCACCACCTCGAGCCATTTGGAGAAGGCATCTACCACGATGAGGAGGTGTCGCCCCTGCATCGGACCCGCGAAGTCAATGTGGACCCTCGACCAGGGGTTGCTGGGGGTCTCCCACTTCGCGACCTCGGATTGCGGCGGCGCTGGGCGAACTTCTTGGCACGGGTCACATCTGGAGACCCATTGTTCAATGTCTTTGTCCATGGAGGGCCACCAGACATAACTCCGTGCCAGTGCCTTCATGCGGACGATGCCCGGGTGCCCCTTGTGCAAGGTCTCCAACGTTCGCCGTTGCAGAGTGCTTGGAATCAGCACCCTGTCTCCCCATAGCAGACAGCCCTTCATGGTGGACAGCTCCTCCTGTTTCCTGGCGAACGGGCTGAACCTTTCCTCTGGCTTTCCCGATGGCCACCCTCTGAGGATCCAGGATTTCACTTTGCGGAGTGTGGGGTCCTTTTGGGTGTGGACGGCCACATCTGCGGATGACACCGGGCAGCTGGCGTCGTCATCAATGTGCAGTAGGTGGAGCGTGGGGGCTGGGTCTTCGACCGGCTTCTTCGACGGGCATCTGCTGAGGGCGTCAGCGTTTCCTATGGCTGTGCCTGGCTGGTGCACGAGCCTATAGGAGTAGCCAGCTAGGAAGATTGCCCATCTCGTCATTCTTGGGGACATGAAGGTCGGGGTTGGTTGGTCGCCTGCGAGGAGTCCCAGGAGAGGCTTGTGGTCTGTGACTATGGTGAAGCTTCTTCCGTAGAGGTATTCGTGGAAGCGCTTCACTCCAGCCACGATGGCCAGGGCTTCTTTGTCCAGCTGGCTATAGTTCCGTTCTGCGCCGGACATAGTCTTTGAGAAGTACGCGATTGGGGCTTCCGAGCCATTGGGCAGTTCGTGGCTGAGGACTGCCCCCACCCCGTAAGGCGACGCGTCGCAGGTCAGTCTGATGGGGAGCGTCTCGCTGTACTGAATGAGGACGCTTTTGGACGTCAATAGTCCTTTGATGGCCCGGAATGCCGCTTCCTCTTCCTGGCCCCACTTCCAGGAAGCCGATTTTCCCAGCAGGCGGTGGAGTGGCTCAGCAACTGTGGCTTTCTGTTTTAAGAAAATGGCGTAAAAGTTGAGCAACCCAAGGAAAGCCTGAAGCTCCGTTTTGTTTTTTGGGCTTGGAGCTTCATGGATTGCTTCCACTTTTGATTTGGTGGGGTGGATGCCTGTGCTATCAATGAGGAAGCCCAGGAACTCGACTTCCTGTACCCCTATGATGCACTTGTCCCGCCTGACCCTCAAACCCTTGGCCTTGAACCGCTGCAGGACAAGCCTGAGCCTTTCAAGGAGTTGGGTTCTTGAGTCACCGGAGATGAGCACATCATCGAAGTAAGGCACCACCCCTGGAACGCCTTGGAGAAGGCGTTCCATCATGGATTGGAAGATGCCAGGGGCAGCGCTGACTCCAAATTGGAGGCGGTTGCATTTAAATGCCCCCCTGTGTGTGACAATTGTTTGAGCCTCCGCCGTTTTGTCATCCACTGGCAGTTGCTGGTAAGCCTGGGCCAGGTCCAGTTTCGCGAAAATTTCTCCAGATCCCAGGGAATGCAGCAGATGTTGCACCACTGGGACTGGGTATGCGCTCTGTGCCAACGCCTTGTTGATGGTACAACGGTAGTCAGCACAGATGCGCACAGACCCATCATGCTTCAGTGGGGTCACAATGGGGGTCTCCCATGAGGCATGATCGATCGGTTCCAGGACGCCCTGGGCGATCAGCTTATCCAGCTGCTCGTCTACTTTGGGCCGCAGGGCAAATGGAACTCGGCGGGGCTTGAGCCTGATTGGGGTGATTCCCTTGTCCAGATTAAAGGAGATTGGCCTCCCCACAAATTTCCCCAGTTTACCATCGAAGACTTCTTTGAACTCTTCGATGATGGAGTCGAGTTCGTCCCTGCGGATCTCGTGGATGCCCTGAAGTGAAAGTCCCAGCGGCTTGAACCACTCCACACCCAACAGGTTCGGTCGGCTGTGCTGTACAATGGTGATGGGTAGCTTTCCGTTGAAGTTGTTGTACTTCACCCGGATTGTGGCTCTGCCTAGGATTTCAATGGGATTCCCGTTGAAGTCCACGAGTCTCGCCTTCGGGTTTTTCAGCTGGGTCCTTTTGTATGCCGGGTTCAGCTGCTGTAGGTGCTGCCAGTCCATGATGGAGTAGGCGGATCCAGAGTCTACCTCCATCTTGCATGGTGACCCCTCTGCTAGCAGCGTCACGTGGAACTTCGTGGTTCCCTCGTCGCTTGTGTGAGCAATGGTGGTGGTCTGGTGCACCGTTCTGTTGCGGGGATATTCCTCCTCCCCGCGCCGGGACTGGTTTGAGGACCGTTTGGATGTCCTCTGGTTATCTTTGCGATTTTCCCGGAATCGTGGTCTGGGTGGTTCCGGGGCTGGATCTGTGGCTCTGCAGGCCTCTGCGATGTGGCCCCTCTTCAGGCATCGGCGGCAGGTCGCGTCCCTCCATCTGCAGTTTGCCCTGGGGTGGTCGCCTCTGCAGCTGCCGCATCGCTCTCCCCGGTCGCCATGCTGTGGGTTTTCCCGCCTGGGGGGGCGGGACACCTTGTGGACGGCCATTTCCTCATCAGACTCGGATTGAGTGGTTGCCTCGTCTGATGAGGTCGGGCCCGACTTGTGGATCTTATGGATCCCCCTTGCTTTTACCATCGCGGCGGCTGCTTGCTCAGACGTTTCAGCCGCCGTTGCCTCGTCGAGGACATCTTTGAGCGGAATCCTCTTCCAGCTGAGGAACTTCTTCTGCAGCCCCACATCTCGCATTCCAAACACAATGCGGTCCCGGATGGCATTGTCCACATTGTCGAACTCGCAGTTGGCAGCGATTTGGCGAAGCGCTGCCACGAATTCCTTGATGGATTCACCTTCCCGCTGGTTTCTTTGCTGGAAGGTGAACCTGTTTGCGATGGGGGTGCCTGTAGGTGCATAGTGCTCCTGTAGGACTTCTTGCAGGTCGTTCCAGGACATCTCCTCGATGTCCCTGGGTGCCACGAGGTCAATCGCCATCTCCAGAACGTCCGATCCGCAATGAGCCAGGAAGAGGGCTCTTTTTCTCTCCTCATCGAGGTTCTGGTATCCATTGCCTCTCAGGAACTGCCGGAATCGGACCATGTATGACCTCCACTTCTCCCGGGATGGGTCGAACGGGTTCAGCGCGGTCATCGGGGCTTGCGGGGTAGCCATTCTGTAAGATCGCTGTGGTGTGGTGATTTGTTCGGTGGGCGATCGTGCCAAGAGTCTTGTGAAGGTTCTTCTCTCTAGTCCTTCGTCGCCAGTGTTAGATCCGGCGCAGGGAAAAGAAGACTGGACCAGCTCGATACATTAAGTAACTTTTATTCATTACAAAGTAACGAGTCAAGACTGCTGGCGCGCTGCTGGAGCTCTCCTTATATTCGCTCCCGGCAGACGCACCGCCCCTTGACAGGGATTCAAATCTCCCGCCCGATGGCTGGCAGCCAATCAGGGCGGATGTCCTTATAAGGACATAACAACTTAACAACCGTGAATTCCCTGTGTTATTAGCTTACCAAATGCAATGACTCACTTAACAACGGTGGCAAGAAAGATCGTAAATTGGGCCAAAACTCACTTAACAGCTATTTTGCTTAGCAACATAAAATTTGGTCTCAATTGTGGTCGTAAGACGAGGACTACCTGTACTTTCATGTTGGAACACCATCAGCTTGCCTCAGCAATGTGTTACCTATGAGACGGAGCCTCCATTGTGTGGATAGGGCCATCTTCACATTGCAGTAAGCAGGCTGTGTGGGTAACGGTTTATCCACAAGAGTCCTTTATCTCTCACAAGGTCTTTATTTTTTCCAATGTAGCTATTTCAATTAAATCCATAAGAGGGCACTGCAAACAACAAAATATCAAAATGCACCCATAGGAAACATTAGAAAAATGGCTCCTCCGTTTATTTACTGTTGCAGAATACAAACTTTTACATAGAGATATACAACTGCCTGCCAGTTATGCAACTGTTAGCTAAATTCTGTATCATTCCTTCTAATATAGCCTACAAATTTGCATTTGCCAAAATATTGCTTGCCTTGTGATACTGATTTAAAGAGATGTGGTTATCTTTTAAAGAACTCTGTAGAGAACCACTATTTATGATAGCGGATTCTTAGAAAACATGTATGCACAATGTTTATCAGCTGGGTGCCACAACTTAGTTTTGGGTGATCTAGAAAGGGGAGACTATCTGGAATCTCAAAACTTATAGGCTAGACTGAAAAGTTTTTTAAAAAAAAAATCTGAAGAAATGCCTAACATGCCAACAGAGCTGCATGGATATGTTCATGTATATCATCAGGAGATGAGATTCATTTGAATATGACTTTACTTGCTGTTA
This sequence comes from Pantherophis guttatus, assembly GCF_059756535.1. Lineage (NCBI taxonomy): Eukaryota > Metazoa > Chordata > Lepidosauria > Squamata > Colubridae > Pantherophis > Pantherophis guttatus. The sequence continues at coordinate 206,260,905 of NC_142064.1, read as the reverse complement.
CTACATGCTGACAGCCCAATCACCTCTTCTGTAGCACTATTAATTCTATCCAGAAATATCTCCTTCATATAATCAGAATGTACATGATAGAGAGTAACATTACCAGCATTTTTCTCTTTGAAATTCGACTGCCTCCCTGATGACTCTGTTTCATGAGAGCAACATCAAAGCAGTCCACCTGAGGCCTGGGAGTTTGGGGGCTCTGCACAGTATCTTAGTTGTTCCTAGCCCTGCACTGTTTTTGACACAGAGAGATCTTATGTTGTTCCTGGGATCTGCTGGAGCCATTCTCCCAGTTTAGGAGTCATAGCCCCAAGTGCTTCTGCCAGGACTGGGATCACTTTGGCCTTTACTTTCCACATCCTCTCCGGTTCATCCTACAGGACCTAGGACTTCTCCAGCTTCTCATACACCTTCTTCCTGAGGTTGCTGTCCCTTGGCACTGCTGCAGCATCTATCATATTTGCTGTCTTCTGGTCTTTGTCTCCTATCACAATGTCTGGTTGATTGGCTGGTACCTGCCTGAATCTGGAAGTCTCACAGGTCTTAGCTTTCTTCACAACCCTCTATGGCAGGGGTCCTCAAACCTGGCAGCTTTAAGACTTGTGGACTTCAACTTCCACAACTTCCACAAGCATAGCTGGCTGGAGAATTATGGAAGTTGAAGTCCACAAGTCTTAAAGCTGCCAAGTTTGAAGATCTCTGCTCTATGGGATTTCCCATTTGAATTTAGAAGGGTCTAGCCCATATTAAAACAACAATAACAACAAAGCAAAACTAAACATTCCTACACCCTCGTTTGCATTTACTTATTAATTTAAGAAAATTTACCGGTATATGGCTTCCCAATTCACTCTCAGTGACTCTGGACGGCTTACAAAAATAAAAACAAATTATGTTGTTAGGTCCCTGATATATATACTCTGCAGCTCTTGGGTCCAAAAATAATATTAAAAAGATATAACCTCACAGGAAAAAAAAAAATAAGTCGACAATCCCATCAATATTTTCACCGCACTTTATCCTTTTTCATTGATTTTAGAACTAGAGTAACTGTATTCAATAAACTATAAGTCAGAAAAGGCTTTTGATATATATATTTTTAATTTGATTTATATGCCGCCCTTCTCCGGAGACGCAGGGCGGCTTACAATGCGTTAAGCAATAGCCTTCATACTTTTGTATATTTTATACAAAGTCAGCTTATTGCCCCACAGTCTGGGTCCTCATTTTACCTACCTTAGAAAGGATGGAAGGCTGAGTCAACCTTGAGCCTGGGGAGATTCGAACTTACAGTAATTGCAGGCAGCTGATGTTAATAACAGTGCTTTAGTCTGCCACGCCACCAGGCTCATATGATATTGCTATCATATGTTTCTTCCAAAATCACTTGCCCCAATACTGATGTTTCAAACATTAGCATATAAACCTCAATTTATCCCCATTTTTAAAAATATAATTTGTGCCATGATTCATTTGGTACTTTTCCTTTTGTAGTGTAGGAAGTTAGCATCCACTCCTTTCCTAGAGGGATGAAATATTTTGGGAAATATTGAAAAGGCAGAGAATGTTTCCCTGGATGAGAAATGGAGAAACGTGTTTTGAAGACAGAGCAGCTCCCACCTTCCTGCCCCACCCTTTGTCAATGGACTATCATCTGTAACACAATAGGACCCATCTAGCAACAGAAACTAACACAATAGGACCCATCTAGCAACAGAAACTCACCACGCGGCACCTGGGAAGATTACATCAGCCAGCAAGGCTAGCTAAGACCCCCACCTCCTGGGAGTCTGACAACCAATCAGGATACACTTTCGGGACCCCAGGAAGTTCAAAGCCAGAGAGGGCATAAAACCCGGGGACTCGCAGGATCTTGCCCCCTTTTTCTGTTCAGGAACTCAAACCATGTGATCCTGTCCATCATTAAACCATCTTTCCAAGCAATCTCCATGTTTCCAGTGTCTTTTTCCCCACTTGGAGCTGAACCCAGAAGGATATTTCTTCCTACAGTAGCTTCAGTGGATGCCAAAACTTGCTGACAAATCCAACTATCCCTCTTGATCACTTGATGCTGGCTTGCCTAGTTGGTAGCCCAGAACTTAAATTGTCACATGTTGCTATCTCATGTTCCACAATAAAGCAAATTTTCCTGTTTCTTCCTATGGTGTCAAGTTTGTTTCTCAGGGTAGAATGTAGAGAGCTTCCCCATATATTTGGGGTGTAATAAGGGGCTTGGTGGCACCGTCCTCTAACCACTGAATACTTTTAAAGAATATGGCTTTATGACATCTCATCCTCAGCCCACTGCAGAACCAAACTGAAATTATTTTTATGGTATATAATTGTTTCCCTGTTAAAATGGTGTTTTCTGTTTTCTCTTGACATAAATCAAGGCTTGACCTCCAGCCTTCCTATCTTTTTGCAAGGGCCTAAAGATGTAGCTGTGCCAGTCGGCTTGGGGCCCCAGTGGGGGATCAGCTCAATGGAGATGGCTGATTGACTAATAACAAATCCCCCCTCCCCCCCTCACTCCACCTGTGCCCTCCCCATCTGCCTTTGGTTTTAATGTTTGATTTTAACTTTTTTTTATGTTTTAGCTTTTATGTAACTGTAAACTGCCCAGTTACCCTATGGTAAGATGGGCAGCCAATAAAACTTATAAATAAATAAATGAAAATCGCATCATACAAACAATCTAAGTAGTACAGCGTTTTCCAAAGTTGGCAATTTCAAGACAAGTAGACCAATTCCCAGAATTCCCAAACTGTATACTGGTTAGGGAACTCTGGGAGTTGTCCATCCATTTTAAATTTGCTAAGTTTGAAATACACTGCTCTACAAACTATTGAGGCTTGATGAATGGTGCAGAAACAGTATCTGTTCCTATTAATCACTTATCCCTGCAACCACCCTACCCCCTGGTCAATCCAGTCACTGGGCATTGCTGTTATGACCATTTTAGCTGGGATTTTTCCTTGCTGGTGACTTACAGCATCATCACATCATCACACATTAAGATTATATAAAACTATCCATCTCCTGTTCTCTTGCTGACCATTTTGGCTTGGGCTGCAAGAGAGATTGGACAACCTACAACCAAAATAAACCTGTCAGCTGGGAATTTAGACTTTTTTCGGTCACAGGATTATCAGTCTTCCAGGGAATCCATAATCCTTCAGTCCTACAGGTGTGAAGTGCAGCTGGCTGGTCAGTGAAGCATATGTGGGGAACCTGATAACGTGCTGGCAAGCACTGATAGGTTATAATCCATTCTAATACATGTTTGGAAAATAACAAATGCTCTGTTTAATTTGTGGCCAAGGAAGCAAGGGAATATACCAATCAATGCCCTGAAGCTATCTACATGAAATATGTAAGGACAACACCACTCCTTGTTGTAGAGGGACAGTAAAGGTTAGCTGTGGGAGCAGCACAAAGTATATTTACCTGTTTTCTGCCAATCACAAGAATGCCTATTTACACAGGAGATTCGCTCATCAAAACAAAACTTGGGATGTAGGGTAGGATAAATATATCTGTGATTAAAGGGGAGATGGGACAAAGGCAGGTGAGTGCAAGTACAAAATGGCATAAAGGCTTCCTTGTCCCTTGTATTTGCATTCTGATATTTTGGAGGAGGAATATTTTGTCTACCAAGAGGTCATGCTAATAAAATGGGGCAGTGCTGTAATAATACTTTAGGCTCCATGAGTAGAGTAGAGTAGAGTAGAGTAGAGTAGAGTAGAGTAGAGTAGAGTAGAGTAGAATAGAATAGAATAGAATAGAATAGAATAGAATAGAACAGAACAGAACAGAACAGAACAGAACAGAACAGAACAGAATAGAATAGAATAGAATAGAATAGAATAGAATTCTTTATTGGCCAAGTATGATTGGACATATAAGGAATTTGTCTTTGGTGCATACGGTCTCAGTGTACATAAAAGGAAAAAAAGAAAAAAAAAAGAAAATAATACAATAGATACCAATATACAGTATACACCAGCAATGAGAATGGTACAGTTTGGCAGTAAACCACTACAGATCTAGAATGGAACTGGTAATTGGACAATCCTAATTTAGAAAGGCAATATTGTTTGGCCAAAATATTAAGTAACTGTTGGTGCTCTAAGACAATAGTGTGGGAATGGCCTTTGACTATTTGGCTTTCTAAAAGTTTTTAAATAATTTCTATGGGACATTCAGCTCATCCTTCCATTGGCCACCTGCAAAGATTAATGATCCAGAAGCAGATATTTCTCAATCCCATTGTTTTCCTTATACACCTCAGTCTCAGATTTGTTCTATACTTGTGGTCTTTCTATTCTGAAAGCTAAATGTCTCCTTGCATTTGGTTCAAGGAGAGCTTGTCTTGTTTTCGCCAAGGTCAGTGTTGCAATATTTTCAGGATCAGACTCAATAAAGATAATAGAAGTTAAAGCTTTAAATATATTTCTTTTTAATTATGATAGGCATTCTATATTCACTGAATATTCGAGGTAGAAGCCACGAGAATGGTGAGGGTGGCTCCTTATATATACAAGGGGTGGAGCTAGGAATGGGAGTGGTAAGTTATGAATACATTAAAGTCCAAAGAATAAGTTAACCTCTGATGTTCCATATATACATTATTTACACATTGGAGAATAAGGCATTTACATCTGACAAATCCCCCTCTAAATGCCGGTTCGTTACACAACACCAATTACATTCTGATTCAGGACAATATAATACATATAATTTAGAAGTTAAATATTTGTGTTGTTTAGAAGGTAAGGGTTTTGTTAATATGTCAGCTAATTGTTCAGAAGTATCGCAATGTATTGCTTTAATGAATCCGTCTTGAGACAGTTGTCTCACATGCTTAAACTTTATATCAATATGCCTGGACCTTTGTCCAATTGCATCGGATCTGGATATTTCAATGGCCGCTTTATTGTCTTCATGCATAATAAATGGTAAGGTGGGTTTCTTCCAAACATCAGTGATCAGATCATTGAACCATACAAGGTTATTTGCAGCTTTGGACAAACAAACATATTCCGCTTCTGTAGTAGAAGTGGCTACTAGTTCTTGTTTACCAGTATACCAGTAAACTGGACAATCATTCAATAGAAAAACATAACCAGAAGTACTTTTTCTGCATGTTGTATCACCAGCCCAATCTGCATCAGCATAACAAGTAATTTTTGGTTCTCTGTCATTATTGGGTTCCAACATTAAACAAAAATCTAATGTACCCTTCAGATATCTTAGAATTCTTTTGACAGCTTCCCAATGATACAAGGTTGGTTTACTAACATATCTTGACAATAGATTGAGAGGTAATGCAATATCTGGCCTAGTCCAATTAGATATATAAAGGAGTGAACCTATAACTGATCTGTAAAATGTGTTGTCTTTAAACTCAGGGGAAGATTCATCAGTGTTTCTAAGAAAATCAGTTTGCATAGGGGTGTCACAGGTTTTAGCATTATTTAAGTTACATTTGTTTAGGAGTTCGATGATTTTATCTTTCTGTGTAAGTTTGAATCCCCTTTTAGTTTTGTTAATTTGCACACCAAGGTATTTATTCACTTTACCCAGAGATTTCAGTGAGAAGTGTTCATTTAACTTATTTACAAAGATTTCCCTGCTCTCTTTATGCTTTCCAATGTATAAAATATCGTCCACGTAAATTAATACAAATTCAATATGATCATTACTCTTTTTTACAAAGAAACAGTTATCAGCAGTGGTGGCGTTGAAATCCATGGTCTTAAGTACTTTTACCAAGCAATCGTACCATCTTTTGCCGGATTGCTTTAATCCGTACAGACTCTTATTTAATAACCAAATTTCGTTCTTATTAGTGTATTGACTGTGTGGTGCTCTTACATATATCTCCTTATCTAATTTTGCATGTAAGTATGCGGTCTGTATGTCATATTGGAATACGTCCAGATTGAGTGCAGATGCTACTACAAGGGCTGTTTTGACACTCTCTGTTCTCACTGTGGGTGAATATGTATCAGTATAGTCTTCTGGATATTTTTGTGCATATCCTTGTGCAACTAGTCTAGCCTTGTATAAGGTATTGCCTCCTTCTAAGTTCTTAATTTTATAAATCCACCTGGTACCTATAATTGTTTTATCCTTAGGTGCGATCGCAGGTGTGAATACATTTAATCCTTGTAAACTTTCCATCTCTTTTTCCATAGCTAGTTCCCATTTTTCTCTTTCTTCATGTGGAAGTTTCAATACTTCTTCATATGTATTAGGTGTTACTTGTTCTCCATTCATATGCATTATGTAATCTTTGTATTTATTTGGTATTTGGTTTCTATTGTTTCTAATAGTTCTTTCAGGCTTGCTATGGTTATCATGCAAATATCTAGCTTCCTTTTTTGTTAATGTGTCTGTCTTTATTTTATGCTGACTATTAGTCCAAGTTTTGGTTTTGTTCTTACTTTTGTTAATATTTTGATTTTCTGTTGTTCCTTCCTCACAAGATATCGTATCTTTACATTTATTAGGAAATATTTCATTAAGGTGCAATTTTGACCAATTGGCCTGTTCATGGAACACAGCTGTTCTGGATACTATAAATTTGTTATTACTATCAATAAATCTGTACCCTTTGGTTCCAGTTTCGTATCCCATGAATCTTAATCTCCTGGATACGTTTTCTCCCTTTCTCCTCAATTGTTTAGGTATGTGTACGTCTGCAGTGACTCCAAATATGTGCATGTGTGATAATTTGGGTTTTCTATTGTACATCACCTCATATGGTGTCTTATTCACAATACTGGACCAGGTTCTATTTTGAGTGTAATTCGAATAATGTAATGCCTCTGACCAAAATTGTTTGCCTAAACCAGCATCCTCTAATGTGCACCTAATCATGGTTTGTAGTGTGGAATTTTTCCTCTCTGCAACTCCATTTTGAAATGCAGAAAAAGGATTGGACGTGAAATGTAACATTCCTCTATCCTTTAACCATTGGGAGAATTCTTTAGACATGAACTCACATCCCCTATCTGTCATAATTTGCTTTATTCTGATATTATGTTGTGTTTCTATACGTTTGTAGAATTCCTTAAATTTCTGAAATGTTTCATCCTTGTGCTTTAATGTGTAAACAAAACCATATCGGCTGTAGTCATCCACTATTGTTAGGAAGTAACGTTTTCTATAGGTAATTGAGGGACTTAATGGACCAACTAAGTCCATATGTACCAAATCAAAAATATTGTTAGTTGATCTGTTAGATTTTTTTGGTCTGGGACTGGTTTTTAGTTTGGTGGACTTACATACTGAGCATTCCAAATAATTTTCACAATTTTTTATTTTGACACCTTCTGCGTGTTCAGTCATTTTTTGTACTACAGGAAAGCTTGCATGTCCTAACTTCCTGTGTAAGATGTGAGCACACTCATCATGAATTGGTTTACCTATTTTTGGTTTCTTTTCCTTGTATGTGTTTTTGTGATCATGAGTTATTCTACACTCATCATTGTCACTGTTACTGACATTTTCATCATCTGCTTCAATACAATCTTCCATATTTGAATCAATGTTATGTAAACATCTTTCTTTAGTTATCAGATAGGGTAGACCTCCTTTTATCATTACAGTACCTACATTTGTTTTGTTCTTTTCTATAGTTGCTTTCCCCTTTGAGAAAACTATATTGATATCAGATTCTCTGCTTAATTTTATGGCACTTAGTATGTTGTGAGGTATTTCTGGGATTAATAATACCCCCTCTATTTTCCCTAGACCAGGCAAGGTCACATTTCCTTTGCCTAGTACTTGAACCTTTTCTTGATTAGCTACCTTTATCACAAACTTATCTTCTATAAATGAAGATAATATACTTTTGTTGTTGGTGGTGTGATTTGTTGCACCAGAGTCAATAAGCCAATTGTTATTCTCATCCTGCTGTGTTCTGGTGCTGTCTTGTTTATTTAGCCCATTCAGTGACCCAGATTTCCTCTCTTTTGAATTTTCTCTACCCCCTCTACCTTCTTTGTAATTTGGTGGGCTTCTATATTTGTGTCTATCTGTGGAAGATTGTCTGTAATTATATTTGTTCCTATATTCTGGTCTATGTCTCTCTCTTGAGACTTTGGGGCAGTCTCTTCTACTATGTTCCCTGGATCCACAATTGTAGCATCTAAAGGCCTCATTATGTTTATCTTGAAAGACTACTTTCCTAAAAGGTTTGTGGTCTGTTTGGTTACTGGATCGATTTTTTCTTGAATTGTCTTCTGCTATCAATTTGTTAGATAGACTTTCTATGGATAAATATCCCAAATTAATGGTATCTAAGTGTGACATAAAGCTATCCCATGATGGATCAAGTGAATTGATAATAACACTTTTCATTGTTTGATCTGAAATCACTTCCCCCCTCAATTGTAGCTCAGCTCTTATTTTGTTTAGATTTATCAAATGCTCACTTATAGAAACCCCTGGTTTTACTCTAGAGGAAAAGAAATCCTTAGACATTCTTGTGGTTGTAGCTACGCTATCGCTGTGAAATAGATTAAACATGCATTGAATTATTTCTGATACAGTTAGGTTTGGTTTGATGCTATGATACATTGCAGGAGACACGCTAGATATTATTATGAAAAATGCTCTATGATGTAAACAATCTATTTTTAAAGTCCAAGGTCTTCTTGGAGGGCTAGTTATAAAGAATAGTAAATTTTCTTTCATGAAAATAACCTGAAGCTGTTGATACCACTCTTGTAAATTAATGCCATCAATTCTAAGTTTTGGGAAGTCACTGGGTAAGTTACCTACATTATTCTGTCCATTACTTACAACCTGGGGCAGTCCGTGATCTCTCAAGTGCAGGAAATTACAGAACGGCATTGGGATGCTTGCAATGAGTCTGCGCGGTTCTCTGGCCAGTTCAAGTCCTTCTGGGTCGTCTACGTAGTTTCGCACATGCGCGTTGTTCATTTCTTCTTTGGTGGCGTCGTGGAAGGTTCTCTCCCTTTCAGCTCTCTCGATCCGCTCCTCCTCAGATGAGTCGGTCTCTGGCTCGGTTTTTGGGGTTCTGGTGGTGGTGACGGTTCTTTTCTTCTTTTTGTGTGCGTTGGTATTCGATTTTGTCTGTGGTGTAGGGCGAAATCGGCATGGCTCTCTGGGCTCGGGCGTCGTCGCTTTCGAAGTCAGGATGGGAGCGTGCAGGTCTTGAGTCGCCGGTTTGATTTCTTGCTTCTTCGTAGATGTCTTGGTAATTTTCAGTCTTGGCCCAAAAGCAGCAAAAAGCGTTTTCATTGCTGATTTTACTTGAGATTTTGTTAAATCGTCTTCACTTTCTGATTTTGGATCATCTGAAGAGTTTGAGACTTCTTTCTCACTTTCTTCGTCTGATAGTGTTTTTCGCGCCAGAAATTTTGAACTGAGCGTTTTGATTGGCTCTGCTCCATTCTCTTTTGAAGTTCGTTGAAACCAAGATGGCTGCCATTCAAAATTTCGCGCGGGATCACATCTTTTCTTTTTAACAACTATTTTCTCAGTAGTCATCTCACTTACGATTTTTTGATCTTTGGGTTTTTCTTTAATGACGTTTTTCTCTCTCGCTGCTCCGCTGTTCTTCAGCATCTCCTGGAGGTCCGCGATGAGACTTTCATCATTCTTTTGGCTTTTTAGTATCTTTAATATCTCTGACCTGAGTTCGTTATTTTCTATTTCGATTTCTTTCTGGTCATTATTTTCACTCATTAGTTCTTCTTCTTCAGTGGTGTATTCTTCGGATTCTCTCGAAATCGCATTGGTGGATTCGTTGATCATCTCTTGATCAGTTTCTATTTTTTTGCTGTAGGCCCTGGTGTTGGGCCTATCTTTCTTGGACATTTTTAATTACTTATTGAGTCAATTAACCATCCTCTGCTACCAGCTTGTTGCAATATTTTCAGGATCAGACTCAATAAAGATAATAGAAGTTAAAGCTTTAAATATATTTCTTTTTAATTATGATAGGCATTCTATATTCACTGAATATTCGAGGTAGAAGCCACGAGAATGGTGAGGGTGGCTCCTTATATATACAAGGGGTGGAGCTAGGAATGGGAGTGGTAAGTTATGAATACATTAAAGTCCAAAGAATAAGTTAACCTCTGATGTTCCATATATACATTATTTACACATTGGAGAATAAGGCATTTACATCTGACAGTCAGTTTATCTCCAACTGTCCCCCACTTTGGAACCAGGCATACAGGTTTGTTTGTTTTTAGGACCCGTCTCTCTAGGTTCTCCACCATATGAAATAGGCAACATTCCTGGAAATCCTCTTTTTCGAAACAGCTGTTGAAAGCCAACAAAATAAAGTGGTGGAAGGAGTGAACATGACAAGGCAGAAACCAATGATTCCCAGGCTAGAAAGAACTGCTATGTCAGCCTAGATCAAATACCTTTCTCAAAGCCAGCAGGAGAATGTTCAAATATGTAATCACTTGGGAAGATAGGAGAAAAGTAAACATTGGAATGGAGACCAACATGCAGGTTTTAACTCCTATGCATTGCAATAGGCAGATATGGAATATGTTCCATTCTTAATTGCACTAACTACGTTAAACTAATATCATTGTGTGTTGTGGCTGTAAATCTGTGTCAAGTAGTTTCAGCCCTTTGAGATAGAGCAGCTTGAACACCAAAGTAATGAATACTAAAACTACTTTTATTATAGGGTTATAGTCAGTGGTGGGTTTCAAATTTTTTTACTACCGGTTCTGTGAGTTGTGGCTTGGTGGGCGTGGCAGGGGAAGGATACCATAAAATCTCCATTCCCACCCCACTCCAGGGGAAGGATACTGCAAAATTCCTATTCCCTCCCGATCAGCTGGGACTTGGGAGGCAGAGAATAGATGGGGGTGGGGCCAGTCAGAATTTTTACTATCGGTTCTCCGAACTACTCAAAAGTTTCACTACCGGTTCTCCAGAACTGGTCAGAACCTGCTGAAACCCACCTCTGGTTACAGTAGAAAAATTTTACAACTTTGAATGTGCTTCCCCTCCCTCCTTTCCTTTTTTTTTCAATTGAGCTGAGGTGGGGCGGTGGTTAGAGTGCTGTACTGCAGCTACTTCAGCTGAATGCTAGTTCAGCAGATCAGCAGATCAAATCTCACCGCTCAAGGTTGACTCAGCCTTCCATCCTTCCGAGGTGGGTAAAATGAGGACCCAGATTGTTGGGGGCAATATGCTATTTAGTATACTGTCGATTGTTGTAAACCACCCAGAGTCCTCGGAGAGTGGGAGGCATAGAAATATGATTAATAATAATAATAAATAATAAATAAACTAGGAAAGATCAAGTCTGAAATCCTTTCCACTTCTGCTTTGGTCTCAGATTTCTCCTATCTGATCATTGGCTTCCCTTCCTGCTCTTTCACAAAGTTATTCTCACAGTAAGTCAATTCCTGAATAAAGGGGAAAGTATCTGGAGAGACAAGATTTACTGCTGTGCCTAAACTGAGATTAACAGTCATGCTTCACTGGAAGCTGGAAGCTACTGGAGTAACCTTCTTAGAACTAGAAGAAATCCATAGCTCTAGTCGAAAGAGACTTGAGGTAACAATCGCAAACAGAAAATCCACTCACACTCCTAACATCAAGAATTCTAGATATAAAGACACCATCAAGATACATACACACATACTCATAACCATAATCCCTTTAGAGTATAGAAAAGGGAATACTAAATAATAAGCAGAAAAATTGTTGAGATAGGAAAGAGGAAAGGAAACCCAGCTAAAACAAATTCATACAAACACTCGGTTCCATTTGCTGCTCTTTTATCTTGCAAACCATCATTGGTTCTACCACATCTCCACACTGCTTCATGCACTGTGTGTTTCCCCCCTTTAAACTTTTCTTTCAGGATCTCAGCTCAATCAGATGACCCGCCTTCACTCATCTTTAATATATTTGCTATTAATATATTTGCAATATGATCCTCATAAATTCTCTCTATGTGACCGAACCACATTAACATATTTCTTTCTTCTGGCAGACATGTTTATATTCAATCCATAGAGGAGCCTTGGTGGTGCAGTGGATTAAAGTGCTGTTAAGTAGCACTTAGCTGCCAGCTGCCTGCAATTACTGCGAGTTCAAATCTCACCAGGCTCAAGGTTGACTCAGCCTTCCATCCTTCCGAGTAGGTAAAATGAGGACCCGGATTGTGGGGGCAATAAGCTGACTTTGTATAAAATAGAACACCGCTTAGAGGGGGCCGAAAGTCCTACTAAGCAGGTATATGCAAAAGTATGAAGGCTATTGCTTAATGCATTGTAAGCCGCCCTGAGTCTCCGGAGAAGGGCGGCATATAAATCGAACCAATAAATAAATAAATAAATAAATAAATAAATAAATAAATAAATAAATAAATAAATAAATAAATAAATAAATAAATAAATAAATTCAACACTTGTCCATTCTTGACCTTATCTATTTTTGTTTTGTATATGAAAGTTATATTCATATGCATTTCCTATGTAACCCTCTCATACAGCATTCATCTTACTCTTATGTTTTCCTTGACATACACACATTTTATTTTATTTTATTTTTTAATTTTATTATGACACAATATAACAATCATACAACATACAACATATAAATATCTCCACTTTTTTAAACATTGTTTCTTTGTGGTCTTCTTTTCATTATTATATCTTTCCTCCCATATCTTTTCATTTTTTTCCCCATTGTTCCCTTTTCTTTGGTTACATTAATAAACTTCATTTTATACATTTCTATACACTTGTTATATAGATATTTTATACTTTTAATTATAAGCTTAATTTTATCCCAGATTTTATTTTCATGTAATAAAATGAGCAGGAGCCTATTCTTATATGCAGCCATTTTAGCTTGGTTCAACAAATATTAATTCCTTATAAGAGGCCACATTTGTACAACTAAGATTTATATGTGCATTTCTCCATTTTTTTCATAAACATTCTACCAAAGTAGACATATTCATCTTTCTGCTCTAGTGCTTTGCTATTTATATATTACATGCAATCATTAATTCCATTTCTACCATCAAAGGAAACAATTTTGGTTTTTGATACATTAATTTTCAGATCCAAGCTCCTTGTTTCATTGTAATATTGCATTTATCAATATCATAGGGTATGATTGAAAATCAACTAGACTGAGAATGAAAAATAAAGAAAATGTAAAAAATATATATATATTTAACTTCAGGTAGCCCACATGTAAAAACAATCAGTGGTGGATGAAAGGATCAGCAGCAGTTTAAAGGATTCTCCCATTAAAAGCTCCTAGGGAGAAAGTTATATTCATAGCTAAGGCATATGACACAATATAATGCATTGTTTTTTTTACCAGATCTCAAAATGCATCAGGCCTACAGTAATTGAGCTTGCATAGATAGGATAAACTTCAGAATCAATAAAAAGTCTAAGCAAGGCCAGAAAATAAAACACAACCTTAGTGCAACGCTAACTAGACATTTCCCCATGTCTATACAAACAAACATTCTTTTTACCTGGAATTGCTTCTTATTTTTTTGAAAAGCCCAAGTTTTCAGTCCAAAGGGGAATGGTTTCACCTTTCCCCTTTTTCACCCCAGCATTTACTTCTCACTTAAATCTGTATTTCTCAATTCTATCTGCATTTAGCAAATGTTATCACTGTCCGCTCTTGTACCCTTCTAATCAGAAAGCTTTCCCAGGCAAGCTAAATAAACTAATCCACCCATATGTTTTGCATTCATTTTTGCTAATGAGTTTATCTTTCCCTTTGAAAAATGCCAAGTTTGATAAATAAGTTACAGAGCCACTAAAGAAAACCATATCTCTATATTAACATTTATCCAGTTACATGGTCTACACTTCCATTCTATCATTTTTCAACATTTTCAGGATATTTATGACTTTCATCGTTTTTCCTTTGACATCATGTTGATAGCATTCATTTAAATTCTATACTCATGGGACTGATAGCCTATCACTGTCAATCCTATGCAACTCTTTAAAATGCTCCTTTCAGCATTTCCTTGCTTCACTTTCATCACAAATCATTTCATCACTTTTATTTTTAATTCCGTTCATTCTGTTGGAAGCCCCTTGTGTAGCCTTCATTCAATTTCAGAACAATTTTTTATTTCCATAAGATACACTTTCTGTTCTGTAAGAAGTTAGCATCCACCCCTTTCCTAGAGGAATGAAATATTTTGGGAAATATTAAAAAGGCAGAATATTATGTTTCCCTGGATGAGAAATGGAGAAGCATGTTTTAAAGATGAAGCAGCGCCCATCTTCCTGCCCCCACCCTTTGTCAATGGGCCAGAGGCAGAAACTCAATCTTTATCAATGGACCATCATCTGCAACACAATAGGACCCATCTAGCAGTAGAAACTAACACAATAGGACCCATCTAGCAACAGAAACTCATCACATGGCACCTGGGAAGATTATTTATTTATTTATTTATTTATTTATTTATTTATTTATTTATTTATTTATTTATTATTCAAATTTCTATACCGCCCTTCTCCTTTCGGACTCAGGGCGGTGAACAGCCAAAATAAAACATTTATACATAAAGTACGATTAAAAATAGATTTAAAATAATTAAATTTGGCCCATAGTTTAAAATTTATCAATTTAAAATCCATATCAAAATTTAAAATCAACCATAAAATCATAAAATCAAGAGAGACCGGCTAACTGAAAGAGATGAGTTTTTAGGGCCCGACGAAAAGTCCGGAGGTCGGAGATCACTCGTATCTCTGGGGGTAGATTGTTCCAAAGGGTAGGTGCCACCACAGAGAAGGCTCTCCTCCTGGGGGTCGCCAGCCGGCATTGTCTAGCCGACGGCACCCTGAGGAGGCCCTCTCTGTGGGAGCAAACTGGCCGGTGGGAGGCTATTGATGGCAGAAGGCGGTCCCGTAAGTACCCTGGCCCTAAGCCATGGAGCGCTTTAAAGGTGATCACCAACACCTTGAAGCGCACCCGGAAGTCCACCGGAAGCCAATGCAGCTCACGCAGGAGAGGAGACACATGGGAGCGCCCCGTCGCTCCCATAATCCCCCGCGCAGCCGCATTCTGCACCAGTTGGAGACTCCGGGTGTACCCCAAGGGGAGCCCCATGTAGAGAGCATTACAATAGTCCAGACGAGAGGTGACGAGTGCTTGAGTGACTGTACGTAGGGAATCCCGATCCAGAAAGGGGCACAACTGGCGTATCAGGACGAACCTGATAAAAAGCCCCCCTGGCCACGGCCATCATATGCCCTTCTAAAGACAGCCGTGCGTCCAGGAGGACGCCCAAGTTGCGGGCCCTTTCCGTGGGGGCCAGTGATTCGCCCCCAATAACCAGCGATGGCGTCAGCTGGCTATACCGGGACGCCGGCAGCCACAGCCACTCGGTCTTGGAAGGGTTGAGTCGAAGCCTGTTTCTCCCCATCCAGACCCGCATGGCCTCCAGGCACTGGGACATCACTTCCAAGGCATTACATCAGCCAGCAAGGCTAGCTAAGACCCCCACCCCCTGGGAGTCTGACAACCACTCAGGATACTCTTTCTGGGCCGCAGGAAGTTCAAAGCCAGAGAGGGCATAAAACTCGGGGACTCGCAGCATCTCGGCCCTTTTTCTGTTCAGGAACTCAAACCATGTGATCCTGTCCACCATTAAACCATCTTTCCAAGCGGTTTCCATGTTTCTAGTGTCTTTTTCCCCACTTGGAGCTGAACCCAGAAGGATATTTCTTCCTACAGTTCTTACAGTCATTCCACTTCCATTCTGCTTATTTTCACTTCTTTCCATTTTACCATACCCATTTTTAAGTAATGGCATCAAACAAGTTTTGAGATTTATATTCATTCCTTTGCAATCTGTATGAAGGAACAGAGCTGCAAATGCTTAAATTACATCTTGGAAACAAACAATGTACTTTTGCTAAACAAATTTGCATTCATTCTCTTGACTCCAAAAATCCCAATCACTTTTTGTGCAATTACTTCTCATTTCCTTCCCTATGTTCATGTCACCAATCAAAATATTTTTGTTTGAATCACATTCACTCAGAATTAGTTTTCCCCCAAAATCCTTCCTACTTTTTTCATTATCTTCATTCATTGCAAAATAAACACATAGCTATCATCAACCAATGAACCCCAATTTTCATATGCATCCTATGTGACACCGGTTCATACTTTCTGATATCCTGTTTGCCCCTTCATTCACAATTAAACATATACCTTCACTTTCCAGCATGTATTCATCAATTCTCCTGCACAAAATCAGACCTTAATTTAAATTTATCAAGCCCTCCCCATTTCTCTGAAGTTTCATAGATGCATAAAAATATCTAATTTTTTTTTGTTCTTCTCAATTTGTGCTTTTTACCAATTACATCTTAACTTTCAAGTCACAGTCTTCCATATGCCATGGTTGTCAGCAGATGGGCCCAGTGCTAATCATGGCTCAGTCAAGGTTTTCATATAATATTTTTTGTAAGATACACTAGGTTACCATACTTATGTGCAGTATTCCTTGCATTCACTGTCAATTTTGACATGTTGCGAGTATAACCCGAGTGCAGTGTTAATTCTAAGGATACCAACAGTATTCTATACAAGTTAGGATATCTAATCTAAACATGTTATGATCCCACATATTGTGTTGTTCTGTGGATCGAGTAATGCATGTAATATAAATATCCAGCTCAGTTCTGGTAATAATTAAAATGCATAGCTTTCTTCTGTCCTCACTTCACTTCAATTTTATTTATTGTAAGATGCTGAAGTTTGCATTTCATTTGTTTGCCTTGTTCCAGGACTCAATGTTCTCAGCGCATGTTCTTTCCAGATTCACAGTGGTGTCTCCATAGGGTACACTTTCAGTCAGTTCCCAACATGACTTGGATAAGACATTGTAGCTCAGAAACCCCATTTCCATTTAGATCACTTTTTGTATATGCACTACATGTGTTGTTCAGGTTGTCATCTATCCTGCATTGACTTGCTCTGCATTGACCTACCCCTAGATGAAACCGTGTCTCCTGCTGGGCCTCTGAAATGTGCCTTTTCTCTGTGTTGAGGCCTGCTCTACAGAACAGCCTCTCTCCAGAGATAATAACAGTTCTAACCCTGTTGGCCTTCAGGAAGGTGGTGGAGACTTAGCTTTTTTCCCAAGCATTGAATCCAAGATGTTGACAGAATGGCTGGTGGACAGATATAAGTTTTATTGGGGTCTCAGTGCAGTTTATTGTTTTAAACAGGTGTTTTAATGTATTATGCTTTTATTTCGTTCCTTTTGGTAGACAGTTGGCTATATAAATTAGTTTAATTAAATAAATATACTGTATGTCAAGAGTGGAAAATCAGGAATCTAGACAGGTGAAATGAATATATAGGTTTATTGCAGAGATGGGTTTCAGCAGGTTCTGACCAGTTCTGGAGAACTGGTAGCAGAAATTTTGAGTAGTTCGGAGAACCAGTAGTAAAAATTCTGACTGGCCTCGTCCCCATCTATTCTCTGCCTCCCAAGTCCCGGCTGATTGGGAGGTAATGGGAATTTTGCAGTAACCTTCCCCTGGATTGGGGAGGGAATAGAGATTTTACTCTTTATTCTTCCCCTGCCATGCCCACCAAGCCACACCCACATAACTGGTAATAAAAATTTTTGAAACCCACCACCGGTTTATTGCAAGTTTAAGATGACTACAAGAATCTGAACTACTAATGATCAAAACAAGTTGGCAGTAGATAAGAATCAATGGAATTCAAGGTGGGCCGGATTTAGCTCTCTTGTGGGCGTGAAGACTGATGATGCGTTTGACCCCTCCTTCGTGCTTGGTTTGGTCATCTCTGACCTACAATATCTCCCCTACTCCAGATTATAATTTTCTCATGCTAGATTCCATAAATGGTTATCTAGCTGAAGTGTTCAATATTGCTGAAGTCCATGATGTTTTAATTTTAAAGCCTTCTCTTGATAAATCTACCATATATAATTATCATAAGGTATCTTACCTAATACCCCTTATATTATAGGTTTTAACCAAAGGTGAAATCTACTTACCTTTGCTACTGGTTTGCAAATCGGAGCTTTGCTCGCGTGCGACACCCGTGTGCATGCACAGAACCTGCGCATGCACAGAGCGTCAAAAATGGGATGTGATGACGTATGGGTGGGTGGGAGGAGCCTCCCATCACCGGCACTACTGGTTCGCCCGAACCAGATGGAACCGGCTGTATTTCACCACTGGTTTTAACTTGTTTTCTAACCACATGAATGAATAGCTACTATCTGAAAGTACATGGTATAAAAACTTAAATACTGTAGCGCAAAGTTACTTATGTCATGATCAAAATACTACATGGTGCGCAGGCAGAACTTGTGAAAGAAGTACAGCCATCTGTCTATATTCATTGCTAGAACCATGGGTTGAACTTGATAATTGTTGGCATCTGTTGTTGCAAGTATCTTTACATTTTTTCAGCAACTATATGTGTTTGCATTGTCCCCTTCTATGTATTCACAATTCACTGAACTGCAAAAAGAACTGGAAGCACAAATTCTTGAAGAAACTTTATGCTGGTGACAAATCACATCATGTTTAGCTATTTAAAAACACTGTTGGTACTGTTATTGCTTCTTAAATATGTTCAGTATTGAATTCTACAATAGAGGACTGTGGCATTCTAACTTTGCTTTATGTTTTGTCTTAATCTTTTTAATGAAGTGCTTCTTGAACTTTATTATTTGTAGAAGTGAGATTGTGGTATAGCTTATCCTTATATTAATGTTTTCACTAATAAACCACAAGATCTGTGGAATCAGTATTTCAAGAAAATTATGACTGATTGCACAGGAAAATTCCAACTAAAGCATAGCTAAAGAAAGTCAAGTCTATATCTACAAATTTGCAATACCTGAAGTCGACACAATAGAAATTGACCAAATTTTAAAGTAAATTGTGTTTCTTCCTATGTATTATTCTGCATCAGTGCACAAGTGATCATTTACAGATAATTTCCATATTTTAAGTAGGGTCAATGTATTAATTTCAAAGTGCCATTATGTTCTTTCTTTAGAGAAACTCAGAACATTATGAGCTAAGCATATCTCATAAAAGTATCTGCTACAATGTCCTACCTGTCAATGACTACTTCAGCTTCAACCACAACAATACACAAGCACACAAAAGATACAAACTTAAAGTGAACTGCTCCAAACTCGATTGCAGAAAATATGACTTCAGCAACAGAGTGGTCAATGCCTGGAATACACTACCTGACTCTGTGGTTTCATCCCCAAACCCCCCAAATTTTAACCTAAGACTATCTACTGTTGACCTCACCCCATTCCTAAGAGGTCTGTAAGGGGTATTTGTATCTATTTTATGTATTAAATTCATGCTTATACTTATATATATTACCTCATATGTTCTTGACAAATAAATAAAATAAAAATAAAATAAAAATTATAATAGCAATATGGATGGATTTGAAACAACACCGAAACTATTTCCAGTATCTTGATGGGCATGAATTAGAGAGAGAAGTAATGAATGAACCAAATATTTAATCTATCAGAAGAAATTCTATACTGTTGCCATCACTAAATGGCCATCAAATGCAAACTTCAAATAGACATTTTCGTGCCTGCATCAAATTAAAACTTAAGGAACAATATGAGTGATCACTTTAAGTAGCATTAAAGGTTTCCCCTGTCCAATCCTGTCTGATTCTAGGGGACAGTGCTCATCTCCAATTTTTAGAAAAGGGAGCAATGTTGTCTAAAGAAACAGAAACTGTCCAAAATATCCTTGATCTTGAAACAATGGTTAATTGCTTTGCAAAACTGGGTAAGAATTGGTAATTCAACTTCCATAGATATTTACAGACAGTGTATGTATTTTGTTTCCATTGTTCTCCCTCTCACTAGTCTTTCACTTCAATTGGTCAGCCAACTTGGATAAAAAAAATAAACAAGACCTTGGATAAACAAGGTTATCAGTTTGCTTCCTCTCAGTGTTGCAAGTATTTTCCCTGAAGTGTCTGTATCAGTAGTAACTCAGAAATAAGCAATTGTATTTTTAAAGGCACCCTTTTCCGCTGTATTTTATTCTGTCTATTCTGTTCATTAAATGTTTATTAGGCATTTTGATTTGGAAGAAAATGTGTTGGGAGTTGTTTTCCTTTGGAAATTAAGGAATTAATTTGGAATTTAGTTACTAAATGCTTGCTTGCAACATAAAGCATTCCAACTACTATGCACTTGACTTCATCTAAATC
This sequence comes from Pantherophis guttatus, assembly GCF_059756535.1. Classification (NCBI taxonomy): domain Eukaryota; kingdom Metazoa; phylum Chordata; class Lepidosauria; order Squamata; family Colubridae; genus Pantherophis; species Pantherophis guttatus. Next base: position 206,240,622 of record NC_142064.1, on the reverse strand, counting down.
AGTAGGTTTTTTTTTCAAAGAACCTACATTTAGCATGAAGGTTTACTCATCCTATCTATCTGTGCCCCCAAACACAAAGAGAATCATCAGTGATCCCTACATAGCCATATGAGAGGAAGACAGTCCCGTATCAAGGTCGATTGTTCTACTGCATTTGCAGAATTTGGAAGGGGTAAGGAAACCCAACATTTTTCTTCCATTTTAAGCATATGTTGGCAAAAGAAAAACAAATGAGCCAATCCTCTTGCATAAAAGCCAGAATCTCTCCCAGCCCCCAAGGACTCCCACTTTCTCTTAGGATGTTGACTACAGAAAGGAGGAAAATTACTTATCTCCCTTTCTCCTTCCTCTTTTATAGCCTCATGGGAGATTGCCACATCACATCAAGATTGCAAGAACCAGCACACAACTATTAATTTCTAACGTCTACATACATACACGTCCTTATTTAAAAGCAAGTTTTAACAAGATGCTCAGAAGTCATTCTGATTTGCATGCCAAGCCCAAGATTTTAATAACAAGATTGTTTGAAGCAAGTACTTTCTTCCTGGCACCACCTAACGTGAAACCTACAACATTCACCGTTGTTTATTCCACTTTGGGCTTGTAAATTTCCTTTGCATTTTCTATATCTGCCCAGAGTTCATCATGTATGAATATTCCCTAACAAAACAAAGGAGAGAAATCTTAAACTTTCAACCTTCTGTTGGAAGAAATATCCTTCTGGGTTCAGCTCCAAGTGGGGAAAAAGACACTGGAAACATGGAGACTGCTTGGAAAGATGGTTTAATGGTGGACAGGATCACATGGTTTGAGCTCCTGAACAGAAAAGAGCTGAGACGCAGTGAGTCCCCGGGTTTTATGCCCTCTCTGGCTTTGAACTTCTTGAGGCCCAGAAAGAGTATCCTGATTGGTTGTCAGACTCCCAGGGGGTGGGAGTCTTAGCTAGCCTTGCTGGCTGATGTAATCTTCCCAGGTGCCATGTAGTGAATTTCTGTTGCTAGATGGGTCCTATTGTGTTGCAGATGATGGTCTATTGACAAAGATTGAGTTTCTGCCTCTGGCCCATTGACAAAGGGTGGGGGCTGGAAGATGGGAGCTGCTTCATCTTTAAAACATGCTTCTCCATTTCTCATCCAGGGAAACATAATATTCTGCCTTTTTAATATTTCCTAAAATATTTCATTCTTCTAGGACAGGGGTGGGTGCTAACTTCCTACACTTGCTTGAACCTTAATAAATTCCCCTGCCCCCCTCTTGTCTGTGCCTCTTAAGCAATCTCTCTCTTGGCCCAACGAAAACAGGGATGTTTTGGGAGCTGCTCTTTAGAGCTGTACAACAGTAATGGAGAGGGGGGGCACCTTTTGTTTACAGTGCTCCAACTCTTCTTTCACAGAATTCAAACTGGTGCTTAATATTTGGGAATAATTCCACTGACATGTCCAGACAATTCATAACTCAATATCCTTGTTTGTATATTAATCTTCTCCTAAGTCAATAGGGAAGCTAGGGCACTTAGGGAGTGTTAGACATGGATCTCATTTACGCTTGTTCACTGACATTGCCAAGATACCTTAAATATTTGTGGTAGAGCTCTACTTTAAAGGGTGTAAAACCTGGGTGACTTTAATAGTTTCACTCTCTAGGTTGAATTATAATCCAAGTGTATTTTTTTCTTCAGTTTGAAACCAGGAGTTATTATTACTGTCTTTCGCCTGGAAGAAACAAAATCACAGAGCCGCCCTTCGGTAGTTAAGTATAAAGATCCTGGCCCGGCCCTCTCCCGCTACTCCTTACTGGCCTCCAGGGCCGGCCCTTAAGAGCTCCCGCTGGCAAGCCAAGCAGTTCCCACCGCTCCGCGCTCTCCAGCCGCTGGGCTAGGCCAGGCCGCCAGCCAGAAGCCAAGGGAAGGAAGCGCCTTTTATGGCACAAGGAAGGGCCATATATGGCGCGCAGGAAGCTCCATGTATGGGCAAGGCAGTGCTTGCGTGGAACCAAGCGAGAGCCGCTTCCGCTCGGCCTTGGCTCGGCGGCTGGGATCAGATGACCGGAGTGGCTCGTTTAACTGCGAGGAGGAAGGCAGCCAGGCCGCCGGGGCCAGGCCAGAGCCAGCCTCCCGTTAAGTAGCGGGCTTGCTCGAGCCAGGCCTCGGGAGCGACAGGACCGCTCGGTCCCTCGGTCCGGCTGGGAGGGAGGGAGCTCGGGCTTCCCGCCTTTAGCGGGCTTCCCGTCCCTTCCCTTCCCACACCTGGGCCGCCTCCAGGAGTGACGCAAGGCGTTTCCTGTCGCTTCACGGTCAGCTCTGAAGCCGCGCGTTCAATTACAAACAGCTGTTGGCTCGCTGCGCCAAAACAGATTCTCTCCCACCGTCTGGCCCGTCGGGAGAGCTGCGGCTTCCAAGGCGCGCAAGAATCCGGTGTCCTTGCGGCGAAAAGGCGTGTGAACCCAGCAGGGCGAAGTGCCGCCTCCTTCCTGCTGCAGCCAGACCGAGTCAGCAGCCCCCCCCCCCCATCCCCTCATCCGTCCCTGCTGGGGCGGCCATCTCAGAGCGCTTTTCCGTTTGGCAGCGTGGAGCTTCGCGCTTGCCAAGCAAGCGAAGCGGGGATTCCCAGCCTCCGCTTCCCTGGGAAGGCGGGTGAAGCCAGGCCCATTTTAAAGGGCTCGCGTCTGTCTCTGAAACGCTGGGCTGATTGTATGTGGGGAGGGAGGGGGAGGGACGCTCAAAGGCATTGGAGGAGCATCACCAGAGCTTAATGCCGGGAGAGTTACTTCAAGGACTCTCTAGCCCGAGAGCCAGATTTCATTTAAAGAGGCTTTCAAAGTCAAACCCCTTTCCCACTTAGGGTACACAGGGATGAGGACCCTGTCGGTATATGGACGTTCTTCATTACCATGAGCGTTTTGGCGATGGTTTTAGCGTAGGTCGACTTTCCTCATTGTTTAAGCTGTCACAGGAGGGAGGGAGCGACCGCCTGGAGGCATTGATTTACTGCCTCGACAATGGTTCCGCAGAATGTTTGCAAATTCAGACAACCCCCCAGACAATTTCCCCTTCACTTCTTCGAGTCCCGGACCTCAACAAGCCCGTACCTAGAAGTGTTGTGGGAATCAGGGATCTTATCCGAGTGTGGGTTTTCTTTCTGCTTTCACTCGTGTAGTGTAAGAATCCGTCCTTAGTGGTGACTACTCCTGGCTAACTACTTACCGTAATTCCTGAAGGTGTTCGCTACTCGGGTTTATTTTCTTGACACTTAACGTTCTTTTGCCCCGGGCGTTCTTCTCCCTATTCCCAGCTGTGTGCCAAGTAGGTGCGGTTAATCCACAGCAAGGAGAGCATTCTGCACAAGCTTAGAGGCACGGTTGCTTTACTGTCCCCTCAAAACTGATCGTGTTGGGAGAAACCATCTGCCTCAGCTCTAACTCGCCTGCCTGGCCTGATTTATAAGGAGCTACATGTTTCATCAAGTTAATCAACTCAGAGGAATGGAGGAGAAACCAGTGAATCTCAGCCAAATATTTCCTCCCAGGATAGGAGCAGATCCACATTCTGAAGAGAATTTTGTACCGACCAAAATCTAACTTTAGGAAGAAATAGGGAGGAAGAAGCAGTTTTTGAAAAACTCAAGTCTGTGGTAAAAATGGGTTTCCTATAGGTCCAGATCTCTCCCTCCATCCCCCATCCCCCATCATAAAAGCTGCCCAATAGTCAGTCCAGAAGGCAAGCTGGAAAGGCAGAATTGTTGTCTGGACCAAGGATCTCCGACCTTGGCAACTTTAAGAATTCTCCAGCCAGCAAAGCTGAGTTGAAGTCCGTCAGGCTTAAAGTTGCCAAGGTTGGAGATCCCTGGTCTGGACCACAGTTACGCCTGTTGACTTTTTCTGGCCTGGATCATCCCTCGATGTGCCTCGGTGCCTCTCACGTTAGGCTTTGCTCGACGCCACCAGTCAGCCCGTTCCACTCCCCCACGTCTCTCTTTTTTTTTATTGAAGGGTCGCGAGGCTGAAGCTCCCACAGCACTAGGGAGGAATCTTGCGGCACCCAAAAGGCTACCGCCATATTTTTCCTTGCAGAAGTTTTCCGTCATAAGTAATATATTCGCCTTGGATATATGTCGCAGGACTGACTCCACTTCCTTAGCGCTGCAAAAACAGGAAAGCTGCCTCCTTGGTTGCCCTTGTCCTTTGCTGCTTACTTGAGAGTAAGTCCCCGGAACTGCTCTCTTGAGCGGAGTAGGGAAAGTTGACAGGACGGAGGGAGAGGTCTGCCCTTTAGTGCTGCGATAGAGATTATTGAAGGCCTCTTCCTGGCCTGGCCCGCCTGCCCCCTCGCTTCCCTTGGTGCTTCCAAGGATGCCGAAACAACCCTTTTCTGCGATTAGAGGACTCGCAGCAGCGTGGCAGGTCAATGCTCAACTTTTTTGCCCCAGGGAGGAGCCCCGCTGCCCGTTGGCACTCGGCCTCAGGTTCTGGTAGCCAAGTGGGAGCACGGGGTGGGGGCTCTCTCCGGACGTGTCAGTTTAGAAATTCTGGAACATATTTGGAGAGGAAAAGTTCCCCGCCTCTCCCGTGACCCGTCCGAATTATATGCTAGAGGTAATCACCTCGGCCTCCCTTGCAAGGTTGTTCTAAGGATCGGAAAAGGACGAAGCGGGGAGGGGACAGGTCCCGCCAAATCCTACAGCGCACCCGCTGCTCGCCAAGTTGGCCATTCCCCTTTCGGCCGATCCTGGTGCTCGAATCCCGTTCACGTGTTTCCTTCCTAGTTCTGAGGGTCCTGGTAAGGCATAATAGTGAATTGGGTCAGGAAACTGGGGCTCTATTAACAGTGGGGGGGGGGGTTAGTTTAGCGCGCCGTGTGAAACACGTGCCGTTTTATTAGTAAACACATGGAAGCTTTATGCAAGATGAGCAATGCAACTTGCTTTCTTCAATTTAGCGCCTTCCAGCCTGTTGAAAGTATAAGACCTGGGATTCCCGGCCAAGCAGAGGATTCTGGACGTTGTCCTTCCTCCCAGACTATCTGGCGGTCCAGATTGCGCCAGGCGTAGCTAGAAGAACCCTTAACCCGGGATTGTTAAACCCACCACCCCACAACCAGCTCTCTGGTCGTTCTCCGGGGAGCCGGGAGACTTCTCCTGCACTGCGTTACGGGACCACAGGAGCCTCACGAGCTTCCGGAAGTTTTGGAGCCTTTTTCCCCCGGCGACCGTCGTGTGTAAGGAGCGTTAAACATACCCCGCTGGCCGACACAAAGAACCCCAAGGGACCATCCTGACAGTGGGAGGCTTTTTCAACCGAAGTTTCCGGGACGCCTTGACCCTCCCTGGCTACTGTCCAACTTCTGAATAAGCCTACTGCCATTTGAAACGTCCAGCCCACCCTCAAAGGCGGCTTGCTCTGCCCTTCGAGGGCTGGTGCTGCGGGGCTTCAAGGACCACTCTCCCCGGGCGACTCCCCAAGCACCCGCTCGGCGTTCCAGCTTTCTTCCTGCTGGAGGGAAAGGAGGCACCTTCTCCTGATGACATGGCCAATTCTGATTCTGCCCATTTCCGACCTGACACCCCCTTTTGTTTTAGACCACAACTCCTATAAGTTCCAATGCAAAGAATGGCAGGGCCCCCCACCCTAAACACCAGGAGGCAGCCCCTTTGCCAGCTCCTGTCCAGCTTATCCTTCGGCTGCCCCAGCGGGGGAGAAGTCTTCCTCTGGAGGCAGGACAGCGGCTGCCCCAAGGTATCCAAGGACCCTTAGAGTGGCAACAGGCACCTGCTTGCTGGGGATTCCGGACCGGACCGGACGGCTAATATCTGTCCGGCTTTCCAAAGAATCGGCTAGCACCGATTCTTGAGCTGCCTAAGAGACGCCTTTTTTTCGACAGCGCGGACAACCTCCGCCTTCTTCAGTAGCTACTCCGCAGAGACACAGGTCCTTTCTCTCCCCCACCTTAAGCGCAGGGACCGAATATCAGGCTGTTTGGAAGCTTTAGGCGAGAAGCCAGTTTCTCCACCTGTGGTGCTTTTCTCAGGACAGGCAGAAATGCGTCCGATGTAGCTTTTTAAAATTGTTTGCCTATATTGGGTGAAGATTCTGCGTGCTCTGCACAGGAATCAGACCCGAAAGACAAGAATGGCTACCTTCCGTTTTGGAAAGCCCGAATGGGGTTGTTCACGAAGCCTCTTTCTAACCTGTCAAACTAATGCCAGAAATATCAGGGTCTGGAAGGGAGATCTGTCAGAGAATTCTCTACTATGGTCCGAAGCCCCTGTAGGCTTGGGGATCGAGAACTTCTTTTATTTCCATCCTCTGTGGTAGTTCCCAACCCACAAAGCTGTTGAGCTGGACAAGAGGGCCTCCTACATTCTAATCATGGAACCTGAAGCCCCCGGAGAAGACTGACTCGGAGGGACAGGTGAGGTTTAAAGCTGCGGCGCAGTTCCTTCTTACTACAGAACTTGATCTAGCGCCGGAGGCTGCGCATGTTTCGCGCAAACCGGGATGGAAGGGGAGCGCCAGCCTTTTGCAGAATAAAAGAGCAACCCCAAAAGCTGTTTTTCCCACAAAAATCAGGGTTTGTATCCTCGCCTTTAGCGCCGTCGCCGCCGCAGCCTCGGAACCCCTCGGCTCTCGGAAAAGCTCAATAAGAAAAAAAAAAAATAGTGCAAGCAAACTAGAGGTGGGAATGAATGCAGGGCAACTTCGAGGGCTTCCCGCTGCCCGGGGCTTGTCGTAACTTTTCTCACGGATCCCCCTGTGCTGCTCTTGTATTTCACCGGCAGTTTACCACGGCGAAGGGATTCGAACAGGGCTGTGATCTAAACAGATTCTGTCCTGGGCAGCGTCCTTTCTTTAAGGAAAGCGCCGGGGCTACTGAGTTCTTAGCCTGCTTGGTTCTGCCTGAGTTCTTGGGATCCAGAAAGAATAACAACCGATTCCGCCCCCCTCCCATCGCTGGGATCCAGCTGGATCTCAATTCCATTCCACAAATTTATGTGTCATATTCCTCCTCCACGGTCTAGAGTCTAGACCGTGGAGGAGGAATATGACACATAGGTTTGTGGAATGGAATTGAGATCCAGGCTCTTCTTAGTATTTAGGATCTAGGGTTTCGTAAAGTCCTCCGGGCAGGCTCTCCCCCTCCCGCACTTCTCCAACTGCCTCTAGAATTGCTTCGCTTCTGCATTTAGGGTGCACCCATCGATCTCTTTGGGTGCCCCTTTGATTGCTTCCCCCTCCCCTATGAGCAAATGATCCTTCTTTCTTATCACCGGAATAAAATGATGGCCTGAGGGGGTGAGGAAGAGGGAAAGGAAAAAACAGCAGAGATGTCACAGTCCCCGGGGCAGATCCCAGGGAAAGCAGATCCATCTCTCTTCCCCTCACCTCCTAGGCATATATTTGTTAGCCATTGATAGAAGTGTAGGTTTTTGGGGTCAGGTACCTTGAAGTAGTGTTGTAAGGTAGGGACACTGCAGAACCCTAAGTAGTGTTTGGACTCCAACTTCCATCTGCCCCAGCTAGGATGGGCAGTAATCAGGAGTGACAAGATCTGTGGCCCCAGAGAAAGCCAGGGGTTTTTAATTTTTACTAAGCCCAACTCTTTTCTTTTGACAAAAGGGGGAATCCATCAGTGCCCCAACCCAGCAAAATCAAAGTATCAGGAAGAGCTTGCATTCCCCCTCGTCCCACTTCCATGTCTAGACACCCCGCCCCTCCAGCCCCGCTTCCCAGTATGTCATGGGATTGAGAGTAGATGGTGATACTGACTGGGTCACAAAGAAGTGGCCAGTCAACCCATCAAGTTCTTCCCGAGTCACAAAGATGAAGTGTCCTTCCCTCCCCGCACCCCTGGCAGCACCTTCCCAGTGGAAAGGAGCAAGGGGAGCCACCAAGCTGGGCCTGGAATAAGGAACAACAGCAACAACAATAACAGGACTGCTGGTCTCTCGATAGTTTTATTAACTTTTCTGGAGATTATTGTACACCAAATATCCCATTGGCAGTAAAGCGCATTCGATGTGTTGGCTTATAAACAAACACAAGTACAAAGTCAAAAATAAAACCACAAAAATAATGAACCGCATGTTCATAACATACAAAATTGCCGCCTACTCAGTAGGTAACTACAACATTTCAACTGCTGAATATATTTATAAATTTTTACACTTCTGTAACAAAAATAGACTTTTAAGAAGTACGGTTTTTTGTGTTTTGTTTTTGCTTACATTCCACCTTACGCTCCTTTCGCATTTTTGTTTCTGAGCCTCAGTCTCTCCTTTTCACACTTTCCCTTTTCCCTTAAGGCTAGATGCAAAGCATCCAATCACACGAATGCATGACGTCAGCAGGGCTTCACAACAAGGCACCAAGACTTGGGACTGGGGGGAAAAAAAAAACAAAAAACCCAGAGGAAAACTAAGTAACTTTTTGCCACGTGAGAGTGCTTTCATCCCTAAGGTGATATTTACAAAGAACATCACACTCTTGACATGCTCAAATACAGTTTTAAGTGCTGCTTTTTTTTTTTTACTCCCAAGCCCCCTGCCCCAGACATGTTGTAAAACTCAGTACAGCTTTGTCGTCACTAAAAGAGCAAAACTCACAACTTACAAAATAATAATAATGGTCTTTCGTACTCCAAAGAATAAGCAAGATGAATCTGCAAAGAGGTTGGCACGTCGAGGGTTCTCAGGGGAAGCAAAGCCGTGGCAGGGCAGGCACATGATCACAACTGAGACTGCCTGGAGCCCAACGTCCTTTGTTTTCTGATGGACCACAGGGCCCGGAGAGAGGGGAAAGGAGCCGGGGCCCGGGCTCTTGGGAAGGAAGGTCGTGCTTGCTTATCCATGCAAGATTAAGTTCTTGGACAGAAGTGGAGCAACTCCACGGTCTCGAGTTCTCGAGCTGCTTTTCAGGCAGTTAAAAGATCTGGAGCCCCTGCAGGGGGCTTGCTGTGGCCTGGGTCAGGCTGGCTAGGCCTTTTGGGACCTCGCTTCCTTTTCTTCTCTCAACAGATCTCAATGGTCCGAGGTGAGAAAGTGGAGGCCAAGTCGGGAAGGGTTGAAGTCACTGAGGAGCTGAAGGGGCTGGAGAGACCACCAGGGGAGGGATAGGGGCTGCCCCCTACCCCCGCCTGGCTATGAAAGGTGGAAGAGGCAATTGACGCATAGCTGGTGGCCACCGAGGGCGAGGGATACGAGGGGAAGGCTGAAGTCACAGGGGAGGAGTAGGAAGTCACAGGGGAGGAATAGGAGGTCACCGGGGAGGAGTAGGAGGTCACTGGGGAGGAGTAGGAGGTCACCGGGGAGGAGTAGGAGGTCACCGGGGAGGAGTAGGAGGAGGGCACCGGTGAGGGGAAAGAGGTGGCTGCAGGTGAGGGATACGAGGTAGAGCCGGTGGAGGTCGAGTAAGGAGCCAGGGAGGAGGAAGTCGAGGGCGCCTGGGGCCCGGTGGGGCCCTTGTCGGCCTTCTTGTCCTTCTGCCGGAGATGGATCTTGGTGTGGCGCTTCCTCTCATCGCTGCGGGCAAACTTACGGCCGCAGATGTCGCAGGCGAAGGGCTTCTCGCCCGTGTGCGTGCGAATGTGTGTGGTGAGGTGGTCGCTCCGGCTGAAGTTCCGCATGCAGATGCGGCACTGGAAAGGCTTCTGGCCGGTGTGGATACGGATGTGGCGGGTGAGCTCGTCGGAGCGTGAGAAACGGCGGTCACAGGACTCGACGGGGCAGGCATAGGGCCGCTCGTGTGGCGGGGTCTTGCTGGGCCGGTTGGGGTATTTCCTCATGCGGCTGGGCTTGACCAGCGTCGCCTGGTAGGAGCCGCCGCTTGGGAGGCTCTTGGTCTCCTGCGGAGTGCCGCTGCTGCAACTGCCGCCGCCGCCGCTCTGGGTAGCGAAGGCTTTGATGGTGGAGAGCGGAGTGAGCGAGGGCTGCGGGCCCGGGAAAGGCTTTTGCTCCACAGAGCCCAGACCCAGGTCGCCCGGCTGCGGTGGCGGCTGAGGCGGGAATAAGTAGTCCGGAATGATGGGCAGCTGGAAGCCGCTCTTGGCCGTCGGGTATGCCGGAGGCGGAAACTGTAGTGAGGCTCCCGACGGACTGGGAAAGGGCTGGCTGGACGGCTCTGGGAAGATGTCAGCACCGCCGGGGTTGGGGAAGGTGGGCGCCGCTGAGTAGATGGGGCTGGGGTCGCTGGCTTGCACCGAGCAGCTCAAAACCGGGCTGGGAGAAGCGGAGCTGGCGATCGGCGAAGAGGCGGAGGAGGACTGGGAGGACGTAGTCGGAGGGTTAGCCATACCCACCAGGCCGCTCACCAAGCTGAAGAGAGGCTCCGGCCATAACGGGGTGCTGCCTCCACCGCTCGACGCCGGCTCCAAAGAAAAGCGGCCGGTGTAGGTGATGGGCGGGAGGCGGGTAGTCTGGGTCGGATAGCTGGTCTCCGCTAAAGGTTTCTCGCCGTTCAGAGAGATCTCGGGGAAAGTGTCTGCCGAGAGAAGCGGAGCCAGAGATCAGTCCCAGCAGGGTGCCTTCCCCGATCCCCACGAGCCCTGCGTGCCTCCAAGAGGCGAGACTTTCCCTTCCGCCCCACTGGCGGGGCACTGCCCAGCGCCCACGTCTCCCAAGGACCGTCCCCTTCATCCAGAGGAGCCGAATGTCTATGCACAACATCTGGCAGCGCTTGGCGCCTTTCCAGCCGCAGAAGGCCGGGGCCGGAGTCAGTGACGCACACAGGAGCATCCCCCCCCTCCCCGCTCCCTTTGGATAGCGGAATTCCCTGCTGGAGAGCAGATGGACGGGAACTCCCGGCCGAATCTGTCCCATTCCCCCACCCGCGGGCCGTACTTCTGCCTACCTGCAGCGAGGTGCTCGAAGGACTGCTCCCCACTTTCGCCGGAGGGATTGAAGCCGCCGCCGCCGGTCTCGGGGCCACCGGCGGGATTGAGGAACTGTGGCCCCCCACCGGCGAGCAACATGATCTCTTCTAGCTTGGGGTAGTTGGTGTCCATAGTAGGGGGAGAGTGCGGGAAGGATCCGAAAGGGTCGGCCATCTGCAGCGAAGGCAGGAGCTGCATCTCGGCCTTGGCTGCAGCCATGGGGGTGTTCTTGGGCTTTGCCCGGGGCTATACGGAGGCTGGGCTGCCGCCCGCCGAGGGGTCCACTGGGGGCCTGCTAACTCCGCGGCCGGCCCGGGGTTCCCCCTGGCTCTGCCCGCGGGAAGCGCTCGACTCCCCACCCACCCTGCCCTGCCCTGCCCGGGGCTCCCCTTGAATCTATTCGCTGAAAGCTCTCGGCTCGCCGCCCGCCCCACAACAGCCTGTATATATCTCGTCTCATCTCTCCGGACCGCCTCTTTCCTGACGTACATGTCCAAATATGGAAGGCAGGAAGCCCTTATATGGTGGCGAGCGAGAGGACCCGGCTTGGCGTCAGAGCTCGACATTGGGGGAAGCCGAGTGGCGCGGTTGGGGAGGGGGAACGCGCGAGCTTCCCGCTATCGCCCTGGGGCCTTTTTTTGGCTCCCGCCGTGCCCGTCCCTTGGCGCGAGCCTCTGCGGTGCGGTCTCCGCTGTTTCCCTTGCGAGGTTCCCCCCCCTCCTTGCCGCTCCAGCCACGGCAAGTTGCCGGAAGCCCCCCGGACACTGAGGCCATATATGGCGAAACCCTTATAAGTCCTTGTTCCGGCCGGAGCCTTCCTGCTCCTTATAAGGCAATTCCGGCAGAGGCGGGCGGGAGAACGGCGAGGAGAGTCCGGCTGGGAAAGGAAAAAGGGGAGGAGGAGGAGCGCTCGGTCTCCCTGTCAGGGCCAGGAGTTGCAGAAACGCCTCTCCCGGTCTCCGCGGCCGAGAGCTACCATTTAAACCTGCCAGGCCCCGGGCGAGGGGGAATCTCCTCTCAGCTGAGGCGACAGGGGGCGCGCGGCGGGGTAAACACCAAGCAGGGAGGCGCTAGTGCTGCGGGGCAAGTGTCCCAAACAAACAGAGCCCAGACAAAACAGCCGGGGGAGGCCCAAGCGCCAGGCGGCTCCAGGGAACCGTCCCCCAAATTCGGGGCATCCGCTGAAGCCCGATCAGATATAGAGTTTAGAGGCAGCAGCAGCAGCAGCAGCAGCACGCAAGGCGAATTTCCGGTTTCTTTTTCAAGCGCAGCTTCTAAGGGACGTTTCTAATTTTCCCGAGGCCTCTTTGAATTTGCCATTAGGAAACGGCTTTGCTTACTCGGAGTTCCCTGTTCTTGCATTTGTACCTGCAATTAAGGTGACAGGGCGCTCCCCACCCCGCGCCTTCTTTCTTCACAAGCGGTTTGTTTTGGGGGAACCCTTCCTCTCAACTGCGGGTGACATATATGTGTCGTCTATTCTTTTACACCGCAGTGATGTTCCCGAGGTGCCTCATATGGACACCGGGTGACCGAAGGCCACCTACTCCCTTCTTAACATGATCGGGAAGCCACAGTCAGAAATCTTGGCAGAAAAATCTTTTTAACGCCTGCTTTCCTCTCACTCGCTAATTCTTCGGTTGGCCGACCCTCCCCTTGAACGTCCCTTAATTCTCTTTGCTCTTCTCCCACCCCGCCATTTTTTACGTTGCATGTAAACGCCTCGTGTCCCGATTCCGAACCGAAGCCGCAAGACCCGGTGATCTTGTATTTCTTTGGAAGGTAAACGGCGAATCCTGCAACCTGTTTGGGAGCGGGAGGTTGGAGGGTAAGGAAAGGAAACCAGGCAGCGTGCCAGCGCCAAACACTCGGAGCGCGCGCACTGCAGAGGGCTGCAGAGGCATCGCGTCAAAGGGAATTTCCCGATGATGCGAAATGCAGGGAATCTCGGGGAGTTTGCAAAGCAGGCGGCTCAACGCTGCCCCCTGGTGCCCAGAGCTTGTCGCGACCAAGCGTCGGCCCTGCAGCTGGCTGGCCTTGGAACTAGATTGGCAGGTGGGCAGCAGCAACAGCGGCAGGAGGAGGGATTCGCTCTATTTCCCAGGCCAGCCGGGGATTCTTCAGTTCCAAGGAGAAGCGCTTGCTGCTGAGGATTTTACTGGGGGGGGGAGGCGGGGGCGGGGGATTTCTTTCCTCCACGCACGGGGCACCCCATCTGCCCTCTCTGCCTTGGCTTCGGCCCAAACCAGAACCCGAGACGCAGTGAAATCTCACTGAGCCTGCGCGCAGCCGCCTCTGCAAGTGCTTCCCCCGCAGTCCTGGGAGACTCGGCTCGCGCTCCGAGCGAGAAAGGTTCCTCTGCTGGAAGGGGGGGTGGGGGGAAGGGAGGCGAACGCTGCAGAGAGCCGGCGAACCAGCTCTCGCCTCCCTCCGCTGAGGAAACCCTGTCATGGAAGGGAAATCCTCAGATTCAGCCGCCAGAGCGCGGGGAGTGGGTCGGTGGGTGGGTGGAATAACAGAGTGGTGTGGCGGCGGCGGCTAATCAAGCATCTGACAGCCGCTGGTTTTTGCATCCCTGCTTCTTGTGGGAAGAAGAAAGACCTTGGGAGCTGGATTCCACCCCGCTCCTAAAATACCGCCTGCCTGGGGAATTCTGGGAGTTGACGTTCACGCATGCCATAGGGATACTGCATCCCACCACTCCCGTTTCTAACAAGAAAAAAAAAAAACTAGAACTGGGAAGGAATCTTCCAATCATCCCTAAAATCCTTCTGGCGACTGCAGTGTTTCTCCGGGGACAGATCGTCTGAGAGTGGGAAGCCGAGCTCCCCCCCCCACTCTGGGCCGCGGGGCTCAGGAGCCCCCGGCTTGTCATAGGCCTTGTTTTGTTCTCGCGGTCACGTCTGTCTGCGGGCTGTAGAGGTTCCCTCGTCCTCTCCTCTGCTTGGCTTGCGGCTGCTTCTCGCTGGCGTTCACAACCTGCCGTGATCCATTATTTATGAGGCACAGGTAGCAGCTTCTCCGCCTGCAAACGGTGCTTAGGCAAGCAAAAGACCCCAGATGACTCCTTTCTCCTCTGGACTTCCTTTAATTTTACATGCAGCTGCACATATCCAGAATGCTATATATTCAATCACGACCGATTTTCAGCAATTCTATGGACGGGCTTCTCTCCACATTTTCTGATCTCACATGGCTTCTTTTATTTATTTTATGCTCTGGCTGTTGCCAGCTTTGATGGTGTCCAACCACCATATTTTTTGCTTTCCCCCTTAAATAAACAGAGAGAAACACTGATAATGCTATCCATTTGAAGTCTTTATGTAAACACTGCACTCTTGAGTTAAATGGAATAATTCTAAACAATCATAAAGGGGATTAAATTCTACATCGTTGATAGAACAAAATTTCACAGCTTCTGTTATTGTGCAATTTGCAGCGCATTCTATCTTTAATCATAATTAACGGTATCATAGTGACTCTATCTTAGATACTAGTTCAGTTTTCCCCAATCTGATGTCCTCCAGCGCCAATAATCCCCAGTCAGTACTCAGAGAAAACGGAACAAGCTGCATTAGTCATTTGCATGAAGAACTATCATGCTCACATCAGATTTCCTTAACAGGGACCTTCATATGAAAGTACTAGATGTCTTTTGAATATTTCCTGTTGCTGCTGCTGTTGCTGTTTAGGAAATGTGGATTTAGCATGATGTATATTTTTGTTTAGGTGATTTTTAAAAATCACGAGGGCTGAGTTAACATGACTAAATATAGGATACTAGATACTGAGCATGCATATAGTTTAGCTTCCTTGAGAGGAGGTTGAACTTGAATGGGAGTTTATATGTTAAAACAAGAAAAGGTCATTTAAAGAATGAATGAGTGTGTAATTAATGAGGATGGAATCTAACAGTGAGGGATAGAAGTTGAGATGGTTTGATCATATAAATAGCAATAGCATTTAGACTTATATACTTAGACTTATATACCACTTTGCAGTGCTTTACAACCTTCTCGAAGTTGTTTACAGAGTCAGCCTATTGCCCCCAACAATCTGGGTCCTCATTTTACCGACCTCAGAAGGATGGAAGGCTGAGTCAACCTTGAGCCTGGTGAGATTCGAACTGCTAAACTGCTGGTAATCAGCAGTCAGCAGAAGTAGCCTGCAGTAGTGCATTCTAACCACTGTGCCACCACAGCTCATGAAGAGGAACAAGGATTGGATTGCAAAAGAAATACATGAAGGAAGAGTAAAAGTGCTGACAGGAAGAGGAAGTCAGAGTTATGGCTAGATAGAGTTGATGAGATTCTGAAAAGTCAGGCTTTTTTAAAAAAAATAATGTGAATCAAAGAAATGGTGGAAGCGAGGATGGTTTGACAGGATAGCAAGGAAGAGGTATTGTGCATGGTGTTATTCAGTTGTATTTTCTTTTTCATGCTTTTACTTACTATTCATTTATTATTCTTTTTCTAGGCTTTACATATCATTGTTTACCTAGGAAAGCAATAGTGGGATGGATATATAGGTGCTCTAATACTGTACACAAAGCAAGCAAAAGAATAGCCATGCAAATACTGTAATGTCAAATGTTATGATACCATCCAGCCACCAGAGGGCAACCTTCTCTATAATGTTAGGTGGGGGAAAACTGTGCTGCCTAATCATTAATTAGGATGGTCAGACATTGCATTTGTGTGAAACACAAGCAAGTTCAAGCTTTCAGTCAAAAATCAGTTATCATATGACTGCAAGCACATAGCTGAATGCCCTTGATAGGGCTCACTTTATTGACAACCTACAATGTGAAAGATGGACTCTTACAGTGTAGGCAAAGAGGAAAGTTTGAAATAAATGATTTAGTTCTGTTGAAACATCCCTCTAAGGTTCCTTGAGGAGAGAGAATACCTGGCAGCAGGACAGGTTCTGACAGGTTCTGGAGAACTGGTAGCAGAAATTTTGAGTAGTTCGGAGAACTGGCAAATACCACCTCTGGCTGGTCCCAGAGTGCGGTGGGAATGGAGATTTTGCAATATCCTTCCCCCAGGAGTGGGGAGGGAATGGAGATTTCGCAGTATCCTTCCCCTGCCACGCCCACCAAGCCACGGCCACCAAGCCACGGCCATAGAACCAGTAGTAAAAAAATTTGGATTTCACCACTGCCTGGCATGTAGAGTAATCCGCGAACAGCAAAGTAGCTTTCCTTACTCAATGCCATCTATGTAGGCTGGATTATGACTTCCATTATTCCTCAGGATGGTGAGAAGTATAATATAGCATTTTAGCATTACAGAAATGATTTGGAAAATAATTTGAATGCAGAGGAGCACAAATATAGTATCTAAAATTGTTTAAAACAACCACATCTTTTTCTGTGATCTTGGGGAATTGTGTGTAACAACAGAGTTGGAAGGGACCTTGGAGGTCATCTAGTCCAACCCCCTGCTCACGCAGCTGCTTGAAGGAGGTGCAGCCATGTCCTGTATTTGTGGCCCTAGGAGTTCTGAAACATTTTTTGGGAACTGAGTCTAAGTTTGCCTAATCCTAAAATGTAGCCCAACACATTGGAGGGCATGGCTGGAGAAAATGAATTCCCCAAGAATGTTTGCTAAAATTAATGGGAAATTTGCTACTTATATAAACTAGATATGGAAGTCATCACATAGAAACAAAGGCAGACCATTCCTCTTGAAGCAGGTACAACTATCTGAAGGAAATCAGAGAAAGAAAACCAGAGTCCACAATCTGTTTACAATCTGAGACAACATGCCCGGAGAGCATATTTCCAGATTTGTTATTGGAAAAATTTAACCATTAGCAAAAAGAGGAGTGTAGGGAAGGAAGAGGCCACTGGTTATCTTCAGGCCTTCTAGCTATGGAACTGTTCAGGTTGAAAGTAATCCTCCAATGTCAACATGGTAAAGTTAATCAGAGGGAAATTTAAAAGAATTTTTTACAGTCTGAGAAGTCCTACTTCCTAATTTCTGCTGAGGAGAAAAACATAAAAACTAAGTTGAATATTCTTTGGATTAAGTTAGATTACATTATCTAAATTAAGGGGAAAACATTGATATTTCAAATTACCATATTTAAAAGCAGGCTGGAATTTTCTGTTGTTTCAGCTGCAATTTTAATACATTTGCAAATTATCTATTTTTTTAAATAATATTAAGAAACAGGTAGTCCTCGATTTATAACCACAGTTGAGCCCAAAATTCCTGTTGCTAAGTGAGACATTTGTTAAGTGAGTTTTGCCCCATGTTACAACCTTTCTTGCCACAGTTGTTAAGTGAATCACAGCAGTTGTTAAGTTAGTAACACAGTTGTTAAGTGAATCTGGCTTCCCCATTGACTTTGCTTTTCAGGAGGTCGCAAAAGGGAATCGCATGACCCTGAGACACTGCAACAGTCATAAATATAAGTCCGTTGTCAAGCATCTGAATTTTGATCATGTGACCATGGGGATATCACAACTTTTGTAAGGGTAAAAACGGTCACAAGTCTCTTTTTTTCAGCACTGTTGTAACTTTGAACAGTCATTAAATAAACTATTGTAAGCGGAAGACTACCTGTATTGCGCTAAGGATGGAGAGTTTGTACCTTTCTAGATAATTGATCTGATTATCTGATCAAACTGATGTCAACCGTTAGCAATACACAAATAGATATTTTTTTCATGACAATCTGTCCCTAACAATTAGAATGATGTTCTTGGTCATTCAGGTCTTCCAGCACTGAACCTTCCCTCTTGTAATTGAGACCATCCATCCTGGTACTGGTTCATCCTCTTTTTCCCCCTTTCTTTCCATCTTTCCCAGCATTAGAGCTTTTCCCAGAGATCTGAGGCTTTGCGCCATGTCTCCAAAATAGGATAATTTGAGCCTGATCATTTGTGCCTTGAGTGAGAACCCTGAATTGATTTGCTCGATGATAAGTTTATTTGTTTTCTTGACTATCCATGGGGTCTTCTCCAATGCTGAAGTTCAGAAAGAGTGGTACTCTTTCTATCCTGCTTCTTCAGAGTCTTAACTCTCATCTCCCTACAGTGTCACAAGGTGATAACATTGCATGTGCTATTCTGATCTTTGTAGGAATAGATACTGAATGGCATCCGAGTATCGTTTCTAAGGCCTTTGTGGCTGCTCTACTGAGTATAGTATATTTTACTTGTTCTTTTACTAATAGATGGTTGATCCTAGAAGGCAGAAGGTATTCATCATTTTAAAAGAATAGAGTAGAGTAGAGTAGAGTAGAGTAGAGTAGAGTAGAGTAGAGTAGAGTAGAGTAGAGTAGAGTAGAGTAGAGTAGAATAGAATGCTTTATTGGCCAAGTGTGATCAGACACACGAGGAATTTGTCTTGGTGCATATGCTCTTGGTGTACATAAAAGAAAAGATGTATTCATCAAGAATCATAAGGTACACCACAATGATAGTCTTAATATCTTCATCGTCAGTTTTAAGGGTGATTGTTGTACCTGTTATCTTTGATTTGATCTTTATATTTACTTTTAATCCCATTTTTATTCTGTGCTTCTTGACTTTTACTACTAGCATGTGCAGATGCTTTGTATTTTTGGCTATGAGTGTATTCTACATATTACTGAACTCTAAATCTCAGTATTCCTCATTATAGGATATGCTATCTATGCTATGGTGGGAGTTAAGGTTGAGAACATTTTGAAATCCACAGTGCTCCACTCCTAACCTAGCATTTTGTACTTGTTCTGTAATGTTTTAGATCTATATTCATCCTCATTAGTCTTTGCTGAAAGGTAATACAGTACCCTGACATACTCCCTGATCCTACATGTGAGTACTCATAAGCGGTCTATCTGTATTCCTATTCAGTGGACAACACAGAAGATATGCTTTTTTGTAATGGAACAGTTGATCCAGGGACAACAGCTTGTTTGCATTGCAGGGCATTGCAACTATCTACAGGCTAAGACATTTCCCCCAGTTTAGGAGCTGTACTATACTAGTTGCAAGATGTTTTGGATTCTAAAAAATTAGGGTTCTGAATGACATAATTTTCTTTTGAGTGACATATAGCATCTTCTAGAGTTATTCGGCCATCATTGTGCAGAAATCTAAGGTGACAAAACTTTGGAACTGGAGAAGTCCAGCTGGCCACTAAGAGATACAAAAATCCCTAACTCTGGCATCCAGTGGTTGTCCAAATTTTTGCAGACCAAATATAGTAGTCTTATATATAATGATAATTAGATCAAGCTTTGTATTGGGCCAGTGAGGTAACACAACAAATCACAGCAAGTATCTGGTAGAGAAATTGCTGGGCTCTTACAGTCAGTCCTACCCAGTGGTGGGTTGCCCCCGGTTCGCACCGGTTCTATAGAACTGGTAGTAAAACTGGCAGGAGGCTCTGCCCACCGACCCCGACGTCATCAAAATGCTTCTGTGCATGCGCAAAAGCTTCTGTGTGAGTGAAGCAAGTGCTTGCAGCCCCGCTGCAAACCGGTAGTAAAGGTAAGTAGAACCCACCCCTGGTCCTACCATACTAATAGTGTATCCTACTGATTGTTTCTGGGATAAATGAACATGTTGGCTTTGACCTTCAAAGTTGTATACCCTTTAGGATCAGAATATTTAAATATTGTTTCTCCATGTATGAACTTAGCCCAGTGCAGGCGACTTTTCCTCACTTTCACCTAACTTTGGTACCAGCATATTGCAGTGATCTGTTTATTCTGCCAAATCCTTATGATATTAGCTTTACTCATTCTAGCCGCTGAATGAGACAAGGTTAAGTCGTCTTTAGCTGTACTAATGCCAAAAGGTTTCCTGCCTTAAGCTGGCAGTATCCAGCGAGCACCATGGAGTGTGCAAAATCTGTTCTGCTCTGCCACCCATGGAGTTGGAGGTGAGGTCAGCATGGATGGGATTAGAGAAGTGCTTCAGTGGCTGTTCCAGGCATGCTGCATCCAGACCCACATTAGCCTCCTCTGCCCTCATTCTGCTGCCTTTTCCCTAGAGGGCAGGAGCAGGACACAGTGATGGTGTGCCGGTGGCTTCTCAGAATTTCACAGTGATACTGTCCTGTTCAGCCTGCAGTCCTTTAGTATTGTAGCTCTATGG